>NC_051162.1:73555087-73825221 GCF_013339745.2 Dermacentor silvarum | reverse complement strand
ATCAAAGTAAAGAAAATATCTCATTCAAGGAGGCACGCAGGCGGGTGTCATACCTGCCAAAAAACCGGCTTTGCCGAAGTGGCGCGTCAGGGGGCAGCGCCACATCGGCCCCCGGCGGCTGTCTGGCACAGGCGCAGTGGCCCGGCGGCGACGCCATCCGCCCCCTCGGCAGGTGCAGCTAGCGCTGCTCTGCCAACTCACAAGAAGGTGGCCATCGACCTCCGGGCTGGTGGCCTCGAGGGCCTCGTCTCTCGAGGCGAGGCCTTCTCGTCAAACCCAACCGCTCGCAAGAGCACGTGTCCAGCGCCTCGCAAGAGGCTTATGGACACAACAACCAGCCAGACGGCGCCACTTGCGCCTAAGGAGCCGCGAGAGTCTCGCGATCGCTCCAAACAAGAAAAAACCGCATCACGGCGCCCGGAAAGGGCTCTGGTGAAGTAATTCTTCTTTCTTACACACAGCACAAAACCCACATTCAACATGGATACACAAATATTACAGTGGAATGCCCGAGGACTCCTCCACAATCTCGATGACATCAAAGAACTCCTACATAAGTATAATCTAAAGGTGCTGTGTGTCCAAGAAACACACCTCAAACACACGCAAACAGATTTTCTCCGACAATACGCCATTTTCGTAAGGACCGCGATGACACAGTCGTGTCTTCCGGTGGTTGTGGCTATTGTAGTCGACAGAGGTGTTGCCTGCCGGGAACTAAAACTTCGTACGCCCCTAGAGGCAGTTGCTGTCCGAGGGGTGTTGTTTGACAAGCTGGTCACTGTCAGCTCTATATACATCCCTCCCAATTATCAACTACATAAAACCGAATTCCAAACTACATAAATGAACTTCCGGAGCCATACATAGTTGTCGGAGATTTCAACGCACATAACACTTTGTGGGGAGACTCACGTTGCGATGCGAGAGATCGCCTGATTGAAAATTTTCTGTTTTCTTCAGGTGCATCATTACTTAACAAGAAAGAGCCTACGTATTACAGCATTACACATAACACATATTCATCCATTGACTTAAGTATAGCATCGAGTACACTAATGTCATACCTGGAGTGGTCTGTTCTCAAGAACCCCCTTGGGAGCGACCACTTCCCAATTATGCTAGGCTTAACAGAACATGATAGATGCTCGCCACACGTTCCGCGATGGAAGGTTGACTCGGCTAACTGGGAACTTTTCCGACAAATAACATATTTAAGCCGTGATGACATTGCCTCTTTTAACATAGACGATGCTGTGGCGTATATAACAGGTTTATCATTGACGCTGCTGAAAGGTGCATACAACAAACTAATGGACCTAGCTAATAAACGTCGCCTGCCTTGGTGGAATGATGAATGCAAGAAAGCACGTAAAAAGCAAAACAAAGCCTGGGGATTGTTTCGCAACTCCCCAACAGCTGAAAACCTGATAAATTTTAAACAAGCAAAGTCACAGGGCAGAAGAACGCGTCGACGTGCAAAGAGAGAGAGTTGGGAAAGGTACATTGCCAGTATAAATTCATACACCGACGAAACAAAAGTCTGGAATAGGGTAAATAAACTAATAGGCCGGGAGTCACATCCTCTATCCTTAGTAAGTAGCCAAGGTGATAGCCTGGAAGATCAGGCGGATTGTCTAGGTGAACACTTTCAATATGTATCAAGTGAATCGCATTATACAGACACTTTCCTGAAGTTCAAAGAACGCGCAGAGCGGCAGCCTCTTAACCGCAAAGGTTTTTCGAGTGAGGCTTACAATCAACCATTTAACTTAGCCGAACTTAAAGCATCTCTCGCTTGTTGTAACAACTCGGCGCCAGGTGGTGATCGTATCATGTATGAAATGGTTAGATACCTACACCCTGAAACACTGAAAACACTCTTATCTCTGTTTAATGCCATGTGGGCGGCTGGTTGTATCCCGTCCTCATGGAAAGAGCCATAGTCATCCCTATACTTAAACAAGGCAAAGACCCGTCCTTAGCCAGCAGCTACAGGCCAATAGCACTAACGAGCTGCCTGTGCAAGCTGTATGAAAAAATGATAAACCGGCGTTTAATCAGTTTCCTAGAAAATAACAAAATACTAGACCCCTTCCAGTGTGGCTTCCGAGAAGGTAGGTCGACAATAGACCACCTTGTTCGCATCGAGGCAAACATCAGAGATGCATTTATTCATAAACAGTTTTTACTTTCAGTATTATAGATTTAGAGAAAGCGTACGACACGACATGGCGCTTCGGAATTCTGCGAGATCTTTCTGCGATGGGGGTCCGCGGAAATATGTTAAATACAGTCGAAAGCTACTTGTCTAACCGCACGTTTCGCGTAAGAGTGGGCAATGTTTTATCTAGAACATTCACCCAGGAGGCTGGCGTGCTGCAAGGGGGTGTACTTAGTTGCACACTCTTCATTGTAAAAATGAACTCCCTGCATACAGTGATTCCACGCAGCATGTTTTGTTCTGTGTACGTCGATGATGTACAGATAGGTTTCAAATCATGTAACATCGCTATCTGTGAACGACAGGTGCAGCTTGGATTAAACAATTTGTCTAAATGGGCGGATCTAAATGGGTTCAAAATAAACGCACAGAAAAGTACATGCATACTCTTCTCAAACAAAAGAGGCGTGACACCGGTACCAAATCTCACGATCAATCGAGAGGAACTATCCATGAGCAGTGAACATAAATTCCTGGGCATAATTCTGGACTCTAAGCTTACCTTCATCCCCCATCTTAAATATCTGAAGACAAAGTGTCTGAAGACTATGAACCTTTTAAAAATTCTCTCGCACACAACATGGGGTAGTGATCGAAACTGCCTCCTAAACGTGTACAACAGCCTTGTCCGCTCGCGCCTTGATTACGGAGCTATAGTTTATAACTCCGCAACGCCAAGTGCATTAAAAAATACTAGACCCCATTCACCATTTGGGTATCCGCCTCGCGACCGGTGCTTTCCGAACAAGCCCGATCCAGAGTCTCTATGTAGAGTCGAACCAGCGGTCACTCCATCTGCAGCGCTCATATAGCAGTTTCGTATATTTTCTGACAGTACAAGCAAACAACGAACATCCTTCTTATTCCACCATAAACGATATGACCGCCGCTGCACTCTTCCATAACCGACCTGCAGCGAGGAAACCGTTCTCTTTACGTGTAAGAAATCTTAGTGAGCAAATGGGTGTTCCAGTGCTTGAACATCGTCCTATGGCTCCTGCTACTTGTTGCCGCCGTGGCAGTGGCAGATCATAGAGTGCGACACATCGTTCGTAGAGGTCACGAAAGACGCTCCAGAGGCGCACATTAAAATGCATTTCCTAGAGCTTCAATCCAAGTACTCGTGTACAGAGTTTTACACGGACGCTTCTAGGTCACATGCCGGGGTTTATTATGCAGCCATCGGTCCATCGTTTTCGGAAACCGGTGTACTGCACCCGGAGACAAGTATCTTTATGGCTGAGGCCTATGCAATATTATCGGCTGTAAAGTTTATAATGAAATCAAAACTCAAAAAGACTATCATATTTACGGACTCGCAAAGTGTTGTGAAAGCATTGCAATCACTCTGTAAACACAAAAACCCTGTACTTAATGAGCTCTATTCCATTTTGTGTAAAGCGTATATATCTAACCAACATGTGATTTTATGCTGGGTACCGGGTCATAGAGGCATTGAGGGTAATGTTCGAGCAGATCAAATGGCCACATCAGTTACCTACAACTGCTGCTCCTGCAACAGACTTGAAACCTTTCTTGCGAAAGAAGCTACGAAGCCACTGGCAACACTTGTGGGACGCTGAAACAAATAATAAACTTCACATTATTAAACCACAGTTAGGTTTCTGGCCCTCAGCTACGAAAACACGACGAATTGATGTCATATTCTGTCGTCTCAGAATAGGACACACGTACGGCACCCACAATTTTTTGCTCACTGGTGATGAGCCACCAACCTGTGGTAGATGCGGTGAGAGGCTGACCGTGCTCCACGTCCTGCTGGAGTGTCGGGAAGCCGAAACAGAGAGAAGAAAATATTTTCCTGTAGCATACCGCTATCATATCCCTCTTCATCCCATGATGTATATTGGTGAAGAACCACTTTTTAACGCCAAAGCAATCCTCGGCTTTTTGAACGATGTTGTGCTACATGTTATCAGTCCAATAAATTCATAGCGCATCCTCCCTCCAGAGGATGCTGTTGTGATAGTAGTTTTGTATAAGCACATTCCTCCAGGCCCTTGTGGTTCAAGGGCTCTGTTTAGGCAGTAGTGCTTCTTTCCAATTACTACATCTTCAATATTTTAAATATCGTGTCAATTTTTCTCAATGCATTCTCCATTTCATAGTACACCTCATTAGTCATTGCCATGATTTTAGTGCATGTATATTTTACGCATTTTACAGCGATTATTTTTAGGCCCCTTTACAGCCACACTTCATCTATTTCTCAGAATTCATCGCTCCACTGCACACTCACAAACAATGGCATGGCGCTCTTTGGCCATAACTGGCCCTTGCGCCATAAAACACCACACATCATCATTGATACAGATTCACAGCACTCTAACAGCGCAAGAAACAGGACGAGAAAATAGACGACTCCCATGTCTGCCAGAATGATATGATACTACGTACACAAGTGACTGCAGCTCCTAAAAAAATGTGGTGTTGGCTTTTACGCCTTTCGAAATATTCAGAGAGTACTTGTATGAATAATTACAGCGCAGGCGCCGAGACGGACGAGCCAGGCTGGCGCTAAGATAAACGTTCACAACACAAATTCCATTGCACGTTCAGTAATTACACACAGATCATTTGCGGCTTTGTTCAGGGGCAGACGTGAGCTTTTGGGTTGGTGCTTGCTGCTAAGTTTGGTGCGACAATATTGCTAGGAGCAGGAACCGCTAATGCGCAATCACGAGCAATACACACACATCCGTTTTTCAGAAGCTGACGTTAATCACGAATAGCGCGAGGGTCTCTGCGTTGACATGACGACTTCGCTGCAGTCGAACTACGAATACTGCATATGCGATGACAACAGCTATAGGGGCTTGTTGATAGGTCCTCCTGTAATTTGTTTAACCGCAGGAAAAACGACACAGGCATAAAACACACACGAGACAGCACACAACGCTGAACGACCACCTGCGAACAGCTGTTTACGTCCGCCATTTCTCCTCGTATTGAACTTCACAAACCGCCGTTGCGCACTCCAAAACAAATTAAACTTTGAAGCGTTTTGAAATTACAAAACGCACGTATTATTTGGTCCTAATAAAGAGAGGTCAATTATAACGTGCACGTCTTTTTCATTACATTAAACGAATTTATGCGGCGTGTGCGACAAAATCTGGCAGCAAGCAACCCTGGGCGTCGCATCAGTCGCATTGTTGACATCGCACCATGTGAAACGGCCGTTGCGAATTTCGCATCTGCGAAAATCGCATTTGCGAAAATCGCATTTGCGAAAATCGCATTTGCGAAAATCGCAGCTGCGAAAATCGCAGTGCGAAATCGCGCCATGTGAAACAGCCTTAAGGCGGCTGCTTTCAAATGTACTATTATATATTGAGTTGAAATTTGCCCTACACTTCCAGTGAAATATGCTAGATGTCTATGAAATCAGCAGAACCTCGTTTATTAACAGAAGCTAGACGTGCAGATGCTGCAAATGAATACACGCTTAATCCAACTAACAACATGAATAGAAATTCTCACTGCATTAATAAATAGCCAAGACTACCACCCTGTGCAGTTAAATCAAGAGTAGGTGGCTCATTCTTGCATAATGTTCAGTTTTACCAGCGCGTGCCCGTAAAAGTGAACACTGGAATACGGCGCGGACCAACAGGCCTGTCTGAAGTTCTTTGCTTTTGGAAAAATGTTATCTCGATCCGGTCAGCCTTGACACGGTTATGCCCCACTTTTCAGTGTTCATCTCCTTGAACGTAGAAAAACAATAAATGGTTATGAAATATGGCTCTAATAGAAAGTTAGAATCTGAGGTGAAAAAGATATAAACTCTTGCAGATAGACAAGAATGACCGTGTTCAAATAAGTAATTTCTTTTGTGTACCACTGCACGTATGAATAGAGTGGAGGTGCAAAAAGCATTTGGGTGAAAGCGACAAACGTGTACGCACTTATGATGCCTTGCGTAATATCAATTTCGGTAGACATGGAGTGCTCTGCGGCCATCAGCGTGGATGTGATATCACAAAAGTTTGCGTACAGTTGCATACAGTTGCACTAAACAGAGAGCTTCATTTGCTACACGGATGTCTCCTTTGACTTGAATCGACGTGGCTTTGTGGGAAAGCTCGTTAGCACTTCACAAGCTGGTAGAGGTGGCGCGTGAAATTAAGCAAGATTTATCAAGGCTAAAAAGTACGGAATGTACGAGCACTGTTCTATTTTTGCAGAACATTAAACAGCATATCAGTACATATGAGTAGAACGCTGAGTAGAAAGCATATGTATACAATGCTGTGCCTGAAATGGAACGTATTATAAGAGATTGATAATAAGTTTAAGTACATGCTGATTGATAATACGTTCGTGAGCATGCCTGTGGTAATACGCCCTTCCTTACAGCGGTCTGCAAAAGTCTGATCCTCTTTGAACAATTCTGATGCTTGCTTGTAAAGCTTTCAGTGCCGTGGTTTTTTTTTTTGGCATTTGCGCAATGTCACCTCAGAAGTTGTTCGCGAACTCTGCAGCTGCTGTATTGTGTACAGCCTTGAGCGAGGCATACTAGTGAGCATGCCTCCAATTGTACAATTATAGCTGTGCTCATTATTAGGCGTGCTGTCGGTACTCCCAACAATCAACTCTAGAAGTGTAAGACATATCCTAAACCAACCTAACTATCGAATATGTTCATTTGTGGCAGCTTTGTGCTTGTATTTGAAGGTGTGGGCACACTGGAAAACATTTTCGCGATTTTCGCCGAAACATCACACTCCTAATATAGCAACTATATTTTTCCGCCTTGTAGGGCTGTTTTGCTTGCTCTACCTTCAATATTGTTGCTGAGTGGTTTAGCAATCGCTAAATATGAAAGTGTGTGCGAGAGCGGAATTTGCACACATTAAATATCTCGCAGAACGCACTAACCTCAATTTTAGACGAAAAAAAAAAACCAAATCTCAGTATTTGCCTTTGCCTGGTTGTCTTTCTCCTTGACCGCGCTAAATTCCATCAATGACCAGACCGTTAGTATCTTTTTTTTCTCACAGCCGCCGGAAAAAACAGATTTCTCTGCTCAAAGCTATAGACTTTGCCTACAGACTCTGTTGATCTTGAACTGTATAATGTTGCAAACTTTTAGCTACACAGTATATAGAAGTCATGAAAGTATAGAACAAGTCCGGCTGCGCTTTCCCACGCACATACAACTACTAAACCACATAGATCATCACAAGACGGTGGCTTGAAATTAATACACATAATAGTCGATGACTGTTAGTAGATAAAAGTACTGGTGTTACAAATCTGCGGAAGTACGAGAGTTCTCCCGAATGGCAGATAGATGAGCCCAACCTTAAACCTATTCAAATATACGTTCCAGACTCGTATACAATCAAGTGCGTACTAATTTAATTTTTCTAAAGCAGGTTGCGCGTAGCACCCGTAGTCAAGACTTATATACCACAGAAAATCCTCAGATGAAATGTGAGATCTGCAAAATATAAAAAAATAACACCACTATTAGTAGCTACACAGGGGAGTTAAAACCAGGTTAAGATATTTTGTTAGTGAAAAAAGGATTTTAGGAAACAATTAGAGCAAGATATTACTGCTATAGCTCGAATAACACATGCAGGGTATTGAAGACTGTGAATAGGCAAGAGAAAATACATAGACAATATCGGTAGCAACCAAACGTAGAACTCACTTTTTCATTTTAGGCAAACATGCGTATACACGAGACATTGTAAAAATATATGTTGCATAACAACGACGAAACATTGGGAGAATATGCATTTTTATTTTTTTGCTTGGGTTGCCACGTGGCGTAACATCATATTGGAGCTAAATATCGCGTAATGTTTGGTTCGACAGCTTTTGTAAGAGTCGTTTTCGTGCTTTCCGCCAGTTAGGGGCCTTAAACATATTGCATATACAGGGTGTCCCAGCTATCATGCAGCACCATTTAAAAAAACAGGAACGGCGTTACGTGAAGCAAACTTAGTGCTTATTGTTTCCAGTACAGTGGAGTAGCCGCCAGTAATTTTTTCGTTACTGAGATTTAATTAGGTAATTGTAATTAATTATCTAACTCGAGAAGTACTGTCCTAGTTATCAAAGTGTGAATGAGAAAGTTGTGGAACATGAAAAACACTCCCGATACAGCTTTCTGTTGCTCAATACGTGCTACACAAATGTGTTTTTCCGAGTGTGAAAGACGCCCGCGAATACACGCAGAATTGCCGCGCGACTGGCCGCCCGAGGCACGTTGCCTGTATCTGCGGGCTTCTTTCACACTCAGAAAAACACATTTATGTCGCACGTATTGAGCAACAGAAAGCTGTATCGGGAGTGTTTTTCATCTTCCACAACTTTATCATTCACACTTTGATAATTAGGACAGTACTTCTCGAGTTAGATAATAAATTACAATTACCTATAATTAAATCTCAGTAAGGAAAAAATTACTGGCGGCTACTCCACTGTACTAGAAACAATACGCGCTAGGTTTGCTTCGCGTAACGCCGTTCCTCTTTTTTTTTTTTTAATCGTGCTGCGTGATAGCTGGGACACCCTGTATGCAGCGCACCTGGTGAAATGTAAGGTGGGAAGAGGGAACAAAATTGTACAGTGAGCACCCATAATTTGCATGCGCATGTAAAAACCTTATACCACCGTACTGATGTTTAAAATTATTATAGATTTATGGTAATGAGATCATATTCTCAGAATGAACACGATGGCAGTGCGTACAGGTGCACGAAAAAAACTTATGGCATAGAAATAAAGGCATAGACTTGTAAAAATGGCAGCTTTACAAGAAATTTGCAGCCTCTTAAGAAGCACATGTCCGTGTCATATCAGTGAAAATGAGATCAACGGTACAGTACTGGCGCCTGCTGTTTATATTCTATACGTTTTGAAGATTGTGAACAGCGGAGTGCTGTTAGTACCTGTACCTGTTAACGCTAGTACCTGTTTCTTGGGTGAATACACGATTGTCTTACTCGTAAATTTCTTTCATGAGGAATGAGACAAGTCAGTTTGAACAACCAGTTCAGACCGATAGAATCAAAATGTCAAACTAGTAAACGAGATCGAATAGATGAGAATGTGTGATAGCCACATGATACGTCAAATAATCAAAAGAAAAATATACCTCGTGCCTGGGACTCGCGAATTACATATCAACAGTCGAAACTTTCTTGTGAGGCAAGGTGTCTGCCATTCTGCATTTTTAAGATGCAGGAGCGCCTTCGAAATAATTTTTGACGCGTGACCTTATGCCATAAACATCCCTTGACAGCAGTCTTGTTCACGCAAGTCATATGATTCGTCTCCCGACAAAAACTTCCGGCTGGCTCTTGTAGCTGAATTTTCTCTAAGGCATTTCTCTCTGTGGTGTGCTTCCATCAGTCAACACAACCACTGAAGCTTCTTTCAGTCAGATATCGTCTAACTCAAAAATTTTTTTCTGAGGCCGCTATAGTGCTTTTAGAAGCTACAGGGATGAGATGCTTCTTATATTGGTTTTTAGGGGCGAAGCTCCTTAGGGTGTGGGTCTGTCCCTCCTCTGTAGTAGTAGCAGTAGTAGTCGTCGTCGTAGTAGGTAGCCACGTCTACTTTTATGAAAAAAAAATTCCAAAAGTTGTGTCCGTAGCGCGGAATCGAACCAGGGACCCCTCGCTTCCGTACGCGTGGCGCTAACCACTACGCCACGAAGCGCACATGGACGCACGCACCACGATGACAACAAATACCCAACATTAACGAAATACTGCGCGTTTCTAACGCGTTTGTGCTAGCGCGTTACGGCCCGTGTAAGACGCTGTGGCTTCTCCGCCTTACCCCCGTATTCATAAACGCTCCTCGACTTGAACTTGACTTGCCACCGCCTTGGGCAGCGCGTTCGAAACGCGTTGAAGGCGGTTGCAAGCCAAGTTCAACTTGAGGAGCGTTTATGAATACGGGGGTTATACTCTCTCAGCAGTCATGTGATGGCGTCGGCAAACGCGGTGCCCGTTCCGGCATGTGTAAACGGCTGCGTAAGACGCTGTGGCCTCTCCCCCTTACTAGAGAGTACTGCACGTATTTAACGCGTTTGTGCTAGCGTCCCCTTAAGCGGGAGATGGTGCAATTATAATGAAGGTCGCTGTTATATAATAAGAATGACGTCACATATGGCGCGTGTCATTGGTGGAAGTCAATCGTTCGATTTAGTGCGGCGAGACTGGGCAAATTACACGGAAGATTCACGGTTTACCGATGATTCCCTCCGGAGCTTCGCCCACTCATCATCATTCACCCCGTGGATATGCGGTGTTTTTTTTTTTTTTTTTGCTGCGTCCATTGTTCAGCATTACAGTGGGTGTTGGGGCCACTTCGCTTACATTCTCTTGGCGCACTTTCACTCCTACAGCGTAAGCACATTACACGGCTAGTTTCTCTCCGCAGAGTGCATTAGCCATTGCAATTGCACATGTCACGAGCCGTTTGGCTGTAATCCTTCCTGGCGTATGAAGGTTTGAATACAAAGCTTAGTGAATGAAAAGCTGTAGACTGCGGATTGGTCGAATCAAGTCAATTCACGTGGAGCCCCAATGATACCATTGCGCTAGTGCGCAGTTAATTATTGTTTGGCACCACACGTAGTATAACTTCCTCACGTGATCTTCCTACTCCAGCTCACCGCCGTCTTATTCACTTGAGACCTTATGCGCACGGATCTGCGAGAATTTTTTTTCCTCGAAGAATAGTTGCAGTCGTGACACCAAATGTTATCTCTACACATGCAATGACGTCCTCCTCCAAATTCTGTCTTTTACGCACATATGAGCATGACAATTATTTCTCGCATGACGTCGCTCTCGATTGTTTGGATAATTGCTGAATTTTTCGATCACACGCAAGTAAGCACTGGTAATTATATTAAGTCTCTTAATGTATAAAATTTTGTTTTAGTAGATACCCTACGTCTCAAGCATCACGCCTAAATATATTTTAGGTCACCATGGTACATGTACATGGCCATGTAGTGCGTAGGGTAAATAACCGATGGACTATTAGAGCTACAGAATGGGTGCCTATAATAGGAACGGTTGAGTACGCTTGATAGTAATGAAGCCGTCTTATCTGGCGACGCCGAAGCAGCGCTTGAAACCTGTTGTAAAATTGCTTCATTCGCAGATGCATCGGGCCAAAGTTCTCTTAAGTTGGAAAAAATCGCAGCAGGTGCTAAGAAAACAACGCTCCGAGTTTAAGCGAAAATTACCCTTCCTAAAGGAAGGCTGCAGACACTGAAAAATAAAGTCGATGGAGCTGAGGGGCGAGCACAATTTTAAATTACCAAGAACATCGCCAATATTATTATGGTACTCCATAGTGCTGCAAAGGTACAATGATTCATGGTGCTGCATAAGGTCAAAGGTGTGCACACCGGTACAACGCAAGGCATGCAACGCTCAACTGCAACTTCAGAAGGCAAACGACGCGCTGTGCGGCCTAATTGACAATATTAACAACGGCAACCTCTAGTACACGACAATGCAAATCATTAGCATTTGCAAGCTGATATATCTCGGAATAAACAAGGTGATGAAGATTCCAGAAGTGAAAAGAATTGGCAACATTTACGACCTCCTTTCATCAGCACTTCTTCCGCACTTGTTGCTATGCCGGGAGCTCACTTGCAGAGCTGAGGGCCACGCCATGAAAATTTGCAAAGCCTTCCTAAGAAAAGCTCTTGCGAGCGATACTTGGAAACTGAGCAGGAAATGTAAACAGATCAGTAGAACGACTTCTACACTTAGTCCAAAAGTCTCTGGCAAGGAAAATACTGCGCCAGTGATTCTGAAAACTTCTAGTGTTAATTATTTCATAAGTGGGCAATAAACATAATTAGAACTTCCCTGTTCCTCTCAATTTCTTGTCGACTAAAAAACGCAATCGTTCAATAAATACAAGCAAGCTCGAGGAATCGGCACACTTGTCGATACAACATACGTGCTGTTCCAAAAATGAACTTTCGCTATATTTAGGTACAAACAACGCTGCCCATGCAATTTCCATATCCACAGACTTAAACTCACGAATAACGCAATCAGAAAATTAATTTTTCCCTTCGAAAGGAAGAACGTTCGTGGTGGTGAGTGTCGAACGTACGTCCCGACGCTCAGAAGCCGAGTGTCTTACCCACTGGGTTAAACATCCACTTTTTTTCTTTAATACATAGAAAGCGAAACTTAAAATATATTACAGAGCGAACATCGCTACACAACCAAACCTCCGGCAAGCACACATGCGTACAACAAGTGCATTCAGTCAGGCTGAGGTGCTTGCGCAGCGTACACACTTCTCATAAAAGCTGCACTTTCACGGTTGATGGATCATCATCATCGTCATCATCATGTTTTTTTTATATATTCACCACTGAATACACAAGGTGAAAAGGGGTTAAGGGTATGTTGTAGGGCATGTTGTAGATCGCGGGGGTTCGGCATGGCGATCACGCAATTTACATCTCCAGAGACCGTATAAACTCAGTAGTATGAACATGTCATAGGGAGGACCGACTGTATGTTTAAATGCTAGAAACCTAATTGAGTTTGGCATGATGTCAATATCCTTTCTATGCGTCTGTTTGTAAATGTCCCCCCAAAATATAGTAGCATCTCTAGAATCTATTAAACAATGATCTATGGTCTCGGCACGTGGACAGATTAGACAGTTCGTGGACCCCGGAACAAAGCAGCCCATCGGATTTAAAGACAATTGCTGCTGACGCCGACTTGGGGGAGCCTTCTTGCGTGATGCCTTTTTCTGGAAACACAAAGCCACTTTGATTATCCGTCCCTAAAGGTCCGGACTGATAGTGGCGGCGCTTTCAGCCAATGACCATTGCATACGCAGGGTCTCGGGGACTCCTGGTACGCTCCTGGACATGAACAGATTATCCAAGAGGTCCACTGATACGTCTTCTGCTGAAATATTGCTGAGTAAATTCGCTGCTCTTGCTCTCACTGATGAGGGAGTTTTAAAGTTGGCGCGCCCGGACGGCTTTGCGTGCTCCAAGGGATCTTAGCGCGCCCAGATCATCATGCCCTGCTTATGACATTTTGTATCAATTTTGCTTTCTTTTGTATACCTTGCCGCGTTCTTGAGAGCTTCCCCGAGCCACACCCCCAGTTAACGAGGGAACAGCAGAGAGCATTTACGCAGACTCAGACAGAGTCGTACTCCCACACCCGAATACTGAACCGCATGTACCCAAACCAGAACAGGCTGGCTTTCATCGCTCGACATAATCACCGCACGACATATTACACTTTCTGTGCCTACCATCTTAGAGACAGGGTTCTTGAAATTGCGTTATACCTTTGTAGTGTTTGCATTATAGTTCAGGCCCCTTCCCGCTTTTGTTACATCATTCGGTATCTGTGTTCTGCACAGTGAAAGAAGTGTTCATATTGGAATGAAACGACTTAATTTTTATTGTGCGACCAACGTTTCTTTATTTATTATTATAAATTTTGTTTTCTTTCTCGCTTCTCACATTTTCCAGCTTAGAGACAGGGTTCTCGAAATTACATTAAACCGTTGTAGTGTTTGCATGAATGTTCAGGCCCCTTCCCCCTTTTGTTACATCATTCGGTATCTCTGTTCTACACAGTGAAGGAACTGTTCGCATTGGAATGAAAAGACCTAATTTTTATTGTGCGATCAACGTTTCTTTATTTATTATTATAAATTTTGTTTTCTGTCTTGCTTCTCATATTTTCCTTGCTCTTTAATATCAATAACTGTCAATATGATCAGCAGTGAATGTCAAGCTGTTACTTGCACGCAGAATACTTTCAAATCCCTCATTTAAATTGACAGCCTGTCAAAGCCTGCCTTATATTTGTAGGCGCTACGGCCTCAGGTGATCGTCACCACCATTCACATCACCATTATTCGTGAGCGCCAAGTGAATGAGCGTCGAAGAAGAAGAAGAATATCGAACATGTCAACAACAAGCATGCAAGCAAGCATGTCAACAACAACGTCAACGTCTACACCTCCAACGCATGAAGAGAACACTTCGTCATTAAAAATGACGCCTGCCAGGGAAGCCGCTGAGTTTCTCGGCGAACTCTTTCCGGATACTCCGGCGCCTGTGAAGAAGCGCCAGTGGCCAGTGATGGCAGCGACAGTGGATGACAACGACCGTCGCGCTCCTGTTCGCGATGAGCCCGATCGCCGCGATCCCAGCCTTGTGTACTGGCTCTGCCTCACTGCCGCCGTGATCTTCGTTGCGATTCTGATCGGGGTTGGCATGATGCGGCGTGCCCCTGGGAAACAGATGGTGCGTGATCATCAACCAAGAGCCACGCCTCATACTGCGGAACAGGATACAGAGGCCTATCTGCCACCGATGCAGTATTCTGCCCGGCGCCTCGGTATCATTGGCGTCAGCGATGACAAACGCCATCTTCCCACCCGGAAACGGAAGAAAGAGGTGGGTTTAGACGAGTAAGTGCGGTAGGATACAACGACTCAAAGTTTGGCACCAACTGAATATGTTCTACATTCTGGTATAAATTGGCGCCATGTGCACAATACGCTTCGTAAACAAATTTTATCAGTAATTTATTTGCATTACATCATAACGAAAGGACTAGTAAAGGTACGAAGCATGAAGGACAACCAGATTCATTCTATAGGGAGTGCTCTATGAAATTATGCCTGCGGCCAAGCTGAAATAATGACCTCGCTACTAAGCTGAAAAGAGCTAGTTGACTCATCGGCCGCCAATTCCAAGCCCCAAAAAATATCTGATTAGAGAAATGCGAAATGTTAAAATATATGGTAATTAACGTAACCGCGTTTCTGTTCAGTTAGCCATTTATTTTTGTCCAGTACTTCTCACCGCAAAACTACTCTTACTTTTACAGAATGAAGATGTTTATGAAGACTAAGACTGCCTCTTACTTCACTAAAACTGCTTCGAGTGATATTTGCGCAACATCCAAGTACTTCATGATGATCTACTTGCGCAGAAAAGCGAAAAGATGTTTAGTTATTCCTCATATATACATTTGAAGCGTATTTTTAAAGTGATTCTGCAGCACGGTATTCCCACTGCTATGTCCGCTCTTTCCAGGCACATTGGAATGAACAGTCCCATTGTTTCTTGGGTACGTTATTATTTAGGCATGCACAGAAAAAATAGTGTTTCACTACAAGCAGGTAATAAAGGATTCTATTGCAAGAAAGCAGGGTGTACATAACTGAGTGTGCTTTGGTGAGCTCAAAAAATTTGTTCACACATGTGTTGTCTTTTTTTGCCAAAAACTGCTCACAGTGAAGAATAACGTTGAGTGCCATAACAATGTATCACGCCTGAGTGATCAAAATCTGTGCCTTTGAAAGTCCATTAAAAAGTTCGCGAAAGCGTTTTACGCAGGCAATATATCAGATGGCATACCGCTATACGGGAAACATTTTGAAGCATGCCACTTAATTACAGGGAACTAAATTTTCTATTGCAACGGCTCAAATGAAACAGCTTCGCCGGAAATTTGGTTATGATGAAGCAACATCGCAGAAGTCTGTGCCAATTTTTTTTCGTACGCATTGCAAGACATTCACTATAGAAGTAGAAGAACACATAGGTCATACAGCTAAGCAGGTAGGTGCGGAGTAAGAAAGCCAGATATGTAAATTCACACAGACAAAGCCATGAACAGACAGACAGACAGACAGACAGACAGACAGACAGACAGACAGACAGACAGACAGACAGACAGACAGACAGACAGACAGACAGACAGACAGACAGACAGACAGACAGACAGACAGACAGACAGACAGACAGACAGACAGACAGACAACAGACAGACAGACAGACAGACAGACAGACAGACAGACAGACAGACGACAGACATAGCGGACGGACGGACGGACGGACGGACGGACGGACGGGACGGACGGACGGACAGACGGACGGACGGAAGGACTGACAGACCGACTGACAGACCGACGGACAGACGGACGGATAGATAGATTCGTTATCCAAGCTCCATTTGATGGTAACAAGGGTGTGCGCTCGTTAGCTGAGCACGTGTTTAAAAATTATTACTCTAGTCTTCTTTGCGTTTCTGAATTGTGTAATTGTGGACACGTTCTTTATAAGGGTGCCCTTTGTTACCAATGCCAAAGATCCGTTATTATTATCGCAATCTCGATCGCAGCAATACCTATTTTCCTGTCATGCGTGCTGAACCGGGGCAAGTAGGATAATGTTTCTATTAGATACGTCTATCAATATCTCCGTGCCATTTAATATCAGGGGTTGCCTTATAATTATAACTAAATGTCGCGGCACTTTCTAAGAGAAAACTATAGATTTCGTGGCTTCTGTAATAGCGCTGTTTACGCCTCTCCTACGCTCGCACCTCGTTTTACCTTGTTTCAGTAAGTTGTTTCGCCTTGACGCATTACTGCAATGACACCGCCACAGTCGAAAAATAATTCACGTGCTCCTACACTCGCTCGATAGCTAAAAGCGTCTGATAGGTCGTGGTCAAACGCTTCACATATGCATTCAGAGCATGAATACTTTAATTATTCACTAATGGAAGCGGTTGGCATTTAAGTCAACGGTACTTGCAGTCGTGCTTTTGTTTGCTCCCTTGAACAATATTGCATATGACTATTTATTGACAGAAAGAATTGTTACTCGCTATTTGTGTGGCAAGCTGTAGTGTATATACCGCGCGGCAACATCTTTATATTATTGCTATGCACTACCTCGTTTGGGACCCCTGACGGCATTCCACTTATAGAGCATCACCTGCAAGCATTGATCGCAAACGCCGCTTGCATTTGACACTCCTCGCGATTTCTATCAGTAAGTTCCTTTCAGTCACAATCGGCGTTCCATACGATGATGATGATGATGATGATGATTTATTGGCATCCCCTTTGAAACGGGGCGGCGACAAATAGTCACCTAGCCTGCTTGATTTAATCAGGTATACTATACATGTTCTTTATCTTGCATTTTTGTATACCTATCCTTATTTTTCTTTTTCAAAAATTTACCTTGTACCGCTGCCTATGATTTTAAGAGATCAGGTCGCATCCATCTTTTCCCTACTTTTTTTCCACCAGTACTCTAATCGTCTCTTGCTGATCTCTACGGCTGATCTGTTTATGTTTCCTTCCACTTTAAACCCAAGCGCTTCTGGGAGTTGCACGTTACCTACGGTTCTCGCTGGGTGGATCCCGTCGCATTCCATTAGGATGTGCTGAGTGGTCTCTGGATCTTTACTGCAGCATACACATGTCTCATCTAATTCCGAATATTTGTTCCGATATGTTTTCGTCCTTAGGCAACCGGCTCGAGCCTCAAATAGCAAGGCACTGCCCTTTGTGTTATCGTACAGATTTTCCCTTCTAATTTCTTTCTTCTCATTCTTGTAAATCTCCATTGTCCTTTTCGTTTCCATTCTTTGCATCCAATTCACGGTCTCTATTTCTCTCACTTTCTTTCTGATGACCCCTGGTTGTCTATTTACAGTTTCGATTATCCTGTACTTGGTTGCCAACTTCCTTGACCTCTTCCTCCATTCTGTGTCCACGCTTTTCATGTAGAGATACTTGTGCACTTTAGCCGCCCATTTATTTTCATCAATGTTCCTGAGCCTTTCTTCAAAACTAATTTTGCTTTGTGCTTCTCTGACTTCAAAAGAGGCCCAACCCATGTCTCCATGCACTGCCTCATTTGTCGTATTACCGTGTGCTCCCAAAGCCAACCGGCCTACTGATCTTTGGTTAACTTCCAAACCCGCCAATATATCCGATTTTAAGCATATAATGGCATTTGCGAATGTTAGCGCTGGCACCATTACTCCTTTCCAGATTCCACGCACCACCTCATACTTATTGTGGCCCCACAGTGCTCTGTGTTTCATTAATGCTGCATTCCGCTTCCCCTTTATTTTCAGATTATCTTGGTGGTTGCTTGAGTAATTCTTTCCTTCGTTTATGTGTACGCCGAGGTACTTATATTGCTTCACTATGGGTATTACTTGCTGTTGAATTGACACCACGAAGTTACTCGTGTGCTCATTAAAGATCATAATCCCTGATTTCTCTGTGCTAAACTTAAGGCCTAGATTTGTCGCTGCGTTCCCACAGATATTCGCAAGTATCTGTAAATCTTTTTTATTGTCCGCTAGTAGCACAATGTCGTCTGCGTACATCAGTCCAGGGATCTTCTGTTGCACCATTTGTCCATTACGCATGTAGGATAAATCAAAACCTAATTCGCTGTTTTCCAGTCGTCTTTCTATGCCCTTGACGTAAAGCGTGAACAACAATGGTGACAGAGGGCATCCTTGCTTCAATCCTTGGTGAATTCCCACCATTTCATTTCCTTTTCGGCCTTCCCATGCCACTTGTACTTGGTTGTCTCGATATATCTCCCTCAGCAGCTCCACGAAATCGTCATCTATGCCTTCGTATTGAAGAATATCCCACAACAATTTCCTGTCTACGTTGTCATAAGCTCCTTTAATATCTAGAAATGCTATCCATAAAGGTCTTTTCTGAGCTATTGAAATCTCTATGCACTGAGTTAGTACAAACATATTGTCTTCTAAGCGTCTGCCTGGCCTGAACCCATTCTGTAGTTCCCCCAATACACCGTTTTCCTCCACCCACTTCGACAGTTCTAATTTTATGGCTTGCATTGCCATTCTATATATCACCGACGTTACTGTAACTGGCCTGTACGAGCTCGTCTTTTCCTTATCTCCTTTGCCTTTGTAGATAAGATTCATCTTGCTTTCACGCCATCCAACGGGAATATTCTTTGTTCTAATCACTTGCTCTATGGCATTAGTCAGCAGTGCCTTGCTTTTTGGACCGAGGTTTTTGATTAGCTGTATTGGGATTTCATCGGGTCCTGCTGCCGTGTTGTTAGGGACATTTTCTGCTGCCTTTTTCCAATAAAAGCTTTCTATGCTGAATTTTGATCTCTCAGGCCTCTCTGTTGTTGCTGGATCTGTTGTCTGAACTACGCTTTTTCTCGTCCCGAAGTTATGCCTGATAACGTCTGTGATGTACCGCAGTGCATCATCGCCTTCATAGATGTTACCGTCTTCATCCCTTATAGCCGTTTGCGAGTTTCTAGTTGGAGCTCCGAGTGCTTTTATATGGTTCCAGAATCTTTTTGGGGCGCCTTTGTCTCTTTTGTGAATGTTATGCACCCAACGTTCACTTGCGCATTTAATTTTCTCTTGCACGAGCTCACTCGCAACCCTTTTCTTTTCTCGGTATGTATTCCATCTAAGGAGCACCTCTTCTTCTTGTAATCCCAACTTTTTGGCTTCTCGATGAACCCTAGATGCCTCTTTACGCTCTTCTATAGCTTGTTTAATTTCCTTGTTCCACCACTTACGTGGTTTCCTCTTTCCAATCCAACAATTGTATTGCCGTGTCCGCCTTATTTCATGCTGCATAACCTCCACCAGTTCCTTATATTCCCAGACTGCTGTAGGAAAAGCCTCAATTTTCTTCTCTATGTTGTTTGCGATCTCTGTTATTTGCTCGTCATTCATTTTTAAAAACTCTGAGGCTATTGGTTCATGTTCTGAGCTGGTATCTCTCCCAAACTTTAATGCTAAACGTCTATGATCGCTTCCCAGGCTATTTTTTCCATTTTCGTCTATTATCATTTGGTCCAGTTGTTCGTAGACCATTTCTGAGACTAAGGCGTAGTCGATACATGACTGCCTGTTTCCGCATTGCCACGTTACCTGTCCATGACACTTATTCTCCCTGTTAACTACTATAAGGTTCTGTTCATCACACAAATCCAGCACTAGAGAGCCGTTGTAATCAGTATATCCGTCTAAATCGTCCATGTGCGCGTTCATATCTCCCACTAATATCACCTGGCCCAAGTTACTGAACTCATTAATATCGCTTCTAATGCAATCGACCAATTCCTTATTTTTTTCCCTGCTATCACTACCTGTCCACAGGTAAGCTACTCCCAGCCACGTCTTTTTACCTTGCCATGTACCACTAATCCATAAATGCTCTTTACATGTCTCGTTTACCCTTCGCCACTTCAGACCTCGCCTAATTAGTACGCCTACGCCTCCGCCTTTCCTTGACCCGGTCATTCTGTTGCACCCTTCCCATACAAAGTTGTCAATAACCGGCGGCTGCTCCAAATCTCGTAGATGCGTTTCGGTCAAGGCGTACACACTAATCGCTTCATCATTCAGTTGCGTTTGAATTTCCAGCCATTTTTCCTGCTTACGACCACCCTGCATGTTAATGTAGCAAATTTTACCTTCTCTATTCTTATCCTTTCTGCGTCTTTTCCTGACTCCTGGTCGCCTAATTCTGCCCTTTACTGGTGTTTCGCTATGTTCAATACCTAATCCTGCTTCCTGATTGCCTGGGGCCCGCCTAAAAAAGCTACAGCTCGTGCCGCGAATCGATTTCCGACCGGTGTTGCTACACTTTCACTAAAATGTATCCCGTCACGCACAAAAGCGCCTTCGCGGCCTGCTCGGTGCACTTCACGGTTGATGTCAATGACCGTAAAATTCATTGCTTTAGCTAGAGTCCAAATTTCCCTGTTTACTGCAAGAACTGCCCTTTCAATTTTATAACCCTGCCTTTCAACCTCTGGCACCGTGCACACCGCGATTTGTACTTCTTTTGAAACATTCCGCAGGTCGGTGACCCCTTTGGCTATTTGCTTTGTGATTCCTGCTGCTCGTCCGTTCAGTACGTCAATCACTCCGCCCATTATCACCACTAGGTGTCCCTCCTCCATTGTGTCCCACATGCGTTCCTTGGCCTTCGCGATCACCTCTCTAATCGGCTTTCCCGGAAGCGCGCTAACCTGGACTCGTTCGTCTGCCCCTACCCTCTCTGCTATCGCCGGTTCTACTTTACGCATGTTGGAATCCCCAACAAAGACAACTCGACGCTTTCCTTCCCCCTCACCGCCGAAAGCTGCCCCCGAAGTCACAATGCCCTCCCCTCCTTTCTTATTCTTGCCCTTGGCTTTGTTTTCTTCCCCGGCCGCGTCAGTGGTATCCCCTTCGTGACTATCACTGACGTTTGCGCCACTGCTTACCGGCGTGGCGGGTTCGGCTGTCTCTACACTCGCATCGGAGCCAGCTCCGTTCACGGTGCTCGCCTCGATGCGTTCATCATTGCTTTGCAGAATGGTGGCGCTCAGCTGGATTTCTGCGTTAGCTAGCTTTTCTTCTGCCTCCTTCCTCTGCTTCTGCTCGATTTGAAGTTCCTTTTCTAGCTTTCCAACCCGCTTAGCTAACTTATCCTTGTCTTGCTCTAGGCGGTCTAGCCGCGACCCTAGCACACACATCCTACAGATAAATCTGCACCATTCGCTTCGCGTGCTGATTTAAACCGCGTTTCTTCCAGCGCGTAGGAACGCTCGCACTCAGAACAACGCACGCGTGGGTTCCCCCTAGTACCAACCATCATCTCGTACTAACAAGGCGTAGATGTGGAAAAGAAAAAAAATTCTTTACCTACTTTTATCTAAGCGAGAAGACCAAGAAAGTGAGAAAGCATTAAAATAATTTATAAAGATTGTTTGGCTAAGCTAACCCTCCTAAAAAAACCAAAAAGTGAAATATAAAATAACAAAACTTATCTCTTTGGCACGCTGCTCCTGCTGCGCTGAAATGGCACCTCGACTCGACACGTCCGCTCCCGTCGGCTTCACTCGTGAGAGTCGCTCTTCGCTACTGGTGCCACCTGGTGTAATAATATGCAACTACAATACGAAGTGCTCGCGTATTGACTCCACGCGCCGCGCATATCATATCGCGTGACAAGTGCCACGATACGACACAAACGGTCACCTAGTCTGGTTGATTTATTCAGATATGCCATGCATGTTTTAATGAGTGTATAGCGTAGGGCTGTGACATTTTCTTTTCTTCCTCAAGACGATCAAACCATTTCATGGCCAATCCACCGTAGTGAGTAGGAGCCTCGCGATAGCTGCGACGCTGACCGGTGTTGGCGGACAACATCGCCAACCAAAACGGCTATTGGAATAAGCCCAGAACAGCATACGCTGTGAAAGTTACAATGACGGGACTGTAAAGCGAAGGTGCCGCGCTCAGTTTAAATTTTAACCACTCATTTGCAGCGACTCTGTCGTCCAAGGCTATTTGTGCTTGTCGACGGCGATAGACAGCTTGGTGGACCTCACTTCAAAATGAAGTGGGAAAGCTATATTTTTCTTTTATTTATTTTAGTACCCACAGCGCCTTAACAGGCATTACAGTGGGGGAGGGTATACACAAAAATATAAAAAATACATACAGTGTCAGTCACACAACTAATAAAAAGAACCACTAATCACAATTAGTCACAAAAAATACACACGTCATTGGAACAAACTTAAACGCGATTATGCTAACATAGAAAAGAAAACATCATTAGACATAACAGAGGCAATGTTTGACGGCAATTGGTTCCATTCAATTCAATCCATTCATAAATCATTGCTGCTTGAGTTCTGGCTTACGAGTGAACGCAAAAAAGGGCAAATTCTCCTTGTATTGCTGGTTTCAGCGTAACGTATCGTCAGCCATAATCTTTGTTAAGAATCAGCCTCAATTTATATTTTATTTATTTTATATTTATATTCAATACCTCAGCACCCTGTAGGGCATTATTGTTGAGGGGGAACATCAGAAATAAAAAGAAGAGACAGATACTGTAAGTTAGGCAAATGATGCAGCATTTCTGTTGTATGTGACGCAAATTTGGATTGTGTAATCCCCCCCCCCCCTCCTATGCAATGCAGCTACGGGCCCTTAGGGTATGTAAATAATTAAAAAATAAATAAAACCATCTAAAATACATATGCACTATTTCAGTAAAAAGCAAAAACAAAAACTAATATGCAAAGATGAACAAGCATGTCACGCACACACAAAAGAAGAACATCTTAAAATAGTGACCTCGGCTAACATCGTTGGGAATAATCAACAAAAGGAATAAAACATACAAGGACCCGCAACATTGCACTCATATTACCACGTGGTTCTGTAACGCTGTTAGAAAGGATGTGGGAGGGGCAGTAGCAATTTGTGCCGGTAGACCGTACCAGTCGTGCACTGTTCGTGGAAAAAAAAAGCTATATTTGAATGCGTTTATTCGGCAGCTGTATTCGCGTACCTTGTGGTCAGTGCGGTGGTCAGGGTCAGTGCGGGCGGAAATGTATCTGGGCTCCTTTATGTACTTCTCTTTTTGAATGACAGTGTTATTGTTTAGAACATTATAAAGGAAAGAGAGTCTGAGATATTTTCGCCTGTTTTCAAGTAACGGCCATCCCAACATTTCGCGCAAACCATAAGAGCTCTTTTTCAAATTATAGTCGCCAGATACGAATCTGCCAGCCCGTTTTTGAATGCGCTCCAGCTCTTCAACATTCTTCTTTGTATGCGGGTCCCAGGCGGCGCAAGTGTACTCTAGTATAGGACGAACACTTGAAGTATATAAACTTTCCTTCTGCGTAACGGGAGCATCCTTAAAGTTACGTCGGAGGAAGTGTAATGTGCGGCGGGCTTTCGTGTTGATATAGTTGACGTGTGTATTCCATGATAAATCAGTGGAAAAAATGACTCCCAAGTACTTACAAGCTGAGACAGCAGATATTTCTGCGCTACGAAGGAAGTAGTCTGCTTGAAGGAATTGTTTCTATTTCATAAACCGGACCAGATTACATTTCGAGGAATTCAGCGCCATATTCCATTTTTGGCACCAAGAGTAGACGGAGTTGAGGTCATGCTGGAGTGTAACTGCATCTGCTTCAGAGCATATGGTGCGGTAAACACAGCAGTCGTCAGCGTAATGTCGAACGGTACTTGAAATGTAGCTACTAAGATCATTTATAAATATCAAAAAAAAAAAGAAGAGGGCCTAGAACCGACCCTTGCGGAACACCAGAGGTCACACCGACACTTACTGAACCCATTCTCGCCTCCAAGTTGAAACCAGAACGGTCATGGCTTAAGCATTTCATTTGGCACGGCGCCTCTCTGGGCTTGCACAGGGATGGAAGGGCCATTGAGCGCTCCTGTGTTACCATCATTGTATTAATGTTAAGCCATACCCATAACATATCTTCTCTACGCACTTTTTCGTCTCTATGTCTTTATCATGACAATTACACCATCTCTTTTATCCAGCTCTAGTACGCCGAAAAATTGTCTCTAATTATTTATAATCGTTGCTATGAGCCGACCAATCATCCCTGCTTTGGCGTTCTGTGGACATCGTCGCCCTTCGGCCCGTAAGCACAAATAATAATCGTCATCAGTTGCCACTGACTACACTTAATTATTATAGAGACCTTAGCACAGACGTGCTATTAGTGAAAGAAAGGAGGTTGTGAGTAATTTAAAATTTTCGACGTCCAGTTTCTCGCGTTGTGCATTGCGTTTGGCTGATATTTACATTTATTTTTGGCTTTCGAGATCTGCAACTCATTTGCACATTTTTGATCCCACTTATGTTATAATTGGTTCACGTTCTTACTTATCGTTCCATATTTTTCTGCTACCACTTGATTCTGAGCACAAATGCTCACCCCTATTGTACCCCCCTAGTGGGTACGTGCCATTTCCTCACATCATTATCACCATTATCAGTAACTCAACCGGTCTTTCGGCGTTACACTTCAACACAACCATGACTCAAGGTAAGCCCCCTGTTCTTTCATTTTTTTTATTATTTCTTGAAATACTGCATATCCACTGCAGGGCACTATTGACTCTGCTCGCGTAGGATCAGTCTTTTCCACAGGCATACATCTATACAGTGATTGACTAAATAGAGAATGTGCGAGCCTACATATTCGATTCTTTTGTCCGTTTGGATTATGCATGACCATACAGCTGTGAGCAATGTGCTGCTGGTTCGGCTGCTTCGCATAATGTCGTATACTGGTGACAGTGAAGCGGCTTCGTTACCGGCACCTCAGCTGCTTTGGTTGTAGGGACCACACAGGGTGCGGCGCATAGCTTACGCGGTGCCTCTATGACGCACTGCCGGCAACATCGACGGCCATGGCACGTCAGTTCGGTTATTTATCTAATGCGAAGAGCGCAGTGTTACCAGTGTAAGTACGCCACGAAACAGAAGAAGAATGGGAAAAGAATGGAGACGTGGCTCCTTCTGTGAACGTGAAGCGATCCCTCGGTTTCGGTATCGGAGAAGGTAGGAAAGGAAAACCGTTTGCTGACGCTATTCGAGTTCAAAGGGGAGGATGTCTCTGTTCACATCAGCGTTTGCCTCCTGGCGGCATGATAAAAAAAAACAAGTCGAATCTCTTCGTGGCTTCGAATGCTCAATATATTTTTTGTCAAATTTTTCGGTAAAGCACAATTCTAACGGCGCCTTACCTGCAGTGTTCAGTGTATGAGGAAAACTTGGAATGGGGCCTGGCGAGGCGCCGTTTAAAGATGTAAACATTTTCAGTACTGAACGTGAGCAGCGGATACACATTTACCGTATGCGACCATATGTCAGAGAGGTCATGCATGGGCTCGGAAGTAGTGTTTGCTTTCAAACGTTGCACCTTAGAGTGCAATTTTTTTAATGGAAATAACACGGTTAGTGGCACATCCTTCATCTAACCGCTCAAGCCCCGTAACTTTCCTGTCGGTGCCGTTATGTCATTGCTAGCGTCCCTCACATGTGCAGCCTGTACATGCCTTGGGGTTCTGCAATAAGATGAATCTAGATGCCGTAGCCACCCGCTAGGTAGAAGCAGTAGTGGTACATGTTTTAGGTGGAGCGTCATGCCTATGAGAGAAGGAACTCGTTTCAAAACATTTTGTAATATTCTTGTAACGTGACGTGCCATTTATTCCAGAAATTACTAACTCAATAATTTGCAATTTGCAGTAAGCTTCTGCAAGTCCTCCGCAGGTAGGTGATAAAAATGGTTACTTTGGATGCAATTGAGCATTTTAGCTGAGGAACCACCTATAACACAACTGTGTTTTTTTTCTATGTTATACAGTTTGTGACCTGTAAGAAACAGTTTTTATCACATTTTTCGTGAAAAAAATTGTTGAATTGCATGCATTTGTCTACTGTGTAGTTTGAAACATGTGAGATCGCAACAATGCTGTTGCGACACAAATGGGAAACCACAAACATAAAAAAGTATAGTAATAAATTCGGAATGTTATTTACCTTGTTCTGACCGCAAACATCCTGCCTCTTGATTACATACTTCTCATGCCAGTGTTTACGCGAAGCGGCGAACACTCAGCCTCGAACACTCACCATTCCGGGCCGTTTCGCGTTCGTCATGGCACCTTGTAGCAAGTCACGAATGGTAACACTACCTGATTAGGCACTAACATCAGTTCACAACACTCGCTACGCTTTGTTGGCATGGGCCACAGCTTTAGGGTACGCTTTGACAGCACTTCCTCATTGCTCTGCCAAGTCACGTATTGAACGCGTTTGCCGTCGATAAGTTCCTGCTCGTGGGACACACCGCTAAGAATCCTTCATTCAACAATCACTGCCTTAGTGCCTCATTTCCATTACCTTATATTTTCGGTCGAGGAAATGCGTTAGTCGTATGTTGTGGGCCCCGCATTCTTTTATGTATTTGCACCGACCGGTGTGCCCGGCAGCACAGTTTACAATTGCCAACATCTCTAAACCGCCGGCAAGATGATGACTGTGAGAGCATAAATATCAATCAATTTGAGGAGGGAAGCGCAGTTGAGGACGGCGGAAAACAAGGTGGGAAATTGGCAGGCGCAAGCTGGAATTGGCTAGCGCAAGACAGGGGTAATTTGAGATCACAGGGAGAGGCCTTCGTCCTGCAGTGGAGATAAATATAGGCTGATGATGATGGTGATGAAATATCAATAAGCAGCTGCTTTAAACCAATACCCTAATAATACCTGTTTAAAACAGGTACACCAGTAATGCTCAGTTCGGGTATAAATGTTTGTTCTTGTTTTCAGCGAAAGCGTAAGGGGCTCGTTGCAATGGCTCATACCCAAAAAAATGCGGCGAGTAATCCGGTGAAGCAAAAAAAAATGTTGCGGTTTCACCCGAAAGGCGAAGCATCAATTGCGATAGCAAATTAGTATGGAGTTATTCGGAGTAGGGATAGTAGTTTTATCAGCTGTATAAACTTGGACATGTAGCAGCACCGGCTGTTGTCGACACCGTCGGCGTTTTGCCCCGCGTTCGCATACAACGCGCGCGGCGTTGGTGACTTGCCGGTGCCTCTGGGGGCGGCTCGGAGGTTTTCGACGAGATCAGAACGGGACACTCGTGGAGCAGCGTCGGAAGTCTTTACCACCTTCTCGCCTCACAACGTTTTATTGCGATAGCAATTATATGGACACTCAAAAGCAGATTTCTTCCGTCGGCGTCGCCGTCGCCGTCGCCGTGAGGTTCCGTATGACGTCAATGGAGATGAAATGGTCGCCGCGTGCCGAACGATGTTCGATCGTCTCCGGCTCCCCGCAGGAGCTGCAGGCCGGGGACGTCGCTCGTCCCAGTCGGTAGCTGCGTGCTGCCGTCCAGCTGCAGCCGATGCGGAGCCGGAGAAGGAGCGAGGTCTCCCTGCGAGCCAGGCCTCGCTGGGGGAGTGGTCGTGGGGGGCATCCCAGTGCCACCCGTTTGTCTGGGTGGTGGGTCGCCAGGTGTCGCCGCAGCCTCAGTCCTGTGAAGTCGCCCTCCGTCACGGCCCGACTGAGGGGCACAGTGGAGTGGTGGGCGTCCTTCGCCAGGGTGTCGGCTGCCTCGTTGCCCGAGATCCCTACGTGGGCGGGGATCCAGTGCAGGGACACCGGGTGGCCTGCGTCCTGCAGCGCTGTCAGCCGGGTAGACAGCAGTGCGACTCCAAGGCTGGCGCTTTCTGGCCTCTGCAGGCCGAGGAGGGCTGCCCTGGAGTCGCAGAGGATGGCCGCTGGTACCCCAGGAAGCTCCTCAGAGAGTAGGTCGACGGCCAGGTGGAGGCCTGCCACCTCCGCTGCAGTCGAGCTGGCGTGTCTGGGCAGTCGACACTGCCTGCTCTTCGTCGCCGCGTGCCGAACGCTGTATGTGCGAGTGAAAGGGCGCGAGGGACGCGCGCTTTCACGGGGAGTGAACGCACGGTGGAGAACAAACGCGCGTTCTGCGCCGTGCTCCTTAAGGGCTGCAGAAGTAGGCGTCTCTTTCCTTCTTTACAATCACCATATATGTAGAGCAAACGCGCCTTCTTCCGACGCGCGAAAGGCCGTGGGGGAGGGGGGGAGGGAGAGGGAAGGGAGGCGACGTTTAGCTGCGGCACCAAGTGCCTATTTATATCAGAGGCTCCGGCAACAGTCACCAACGCTGCACGCATTTTGAGCGAACGCGGGCAAAACGCCGACGGCGTCGACAACAGTTCTGCGTGTTGCCGGTGCTGCTGCATGTCCAAGTTTATTCAGCTGATAAAGCTACTATCATTACTCCGTATAGCTCTCTACAAATTTGCTATCGCAATTGATGCTTCGCCTTTCAGGTGAAACTGCGACAACTTTTTTATATAAATAGGCATTTGGTGCCGCAGCTAAACGTCGCCTACCCTCCCTCCCGCCCCGCACGGCCTTCGTGCGACGGTAGAAGTCGCGTTTCTTCTGTATATATGATTATTGTAAAGGAGGAAAGAGACGCTTAATTCTGCAGCCCTTCAGAGAGCACGGCGCAGAACGCGCGTTTGTTCTCCATGAAAGCGCGCGTCCTCGCGCCCTTTCACTCGCACATACAGCGTCCGGCGCGCGGTGACGATTTCATCGGAACCTCACGGCGACGACGACGGCAGAAATCCTCTTTGAGTGTCCATATAATTGCTATTGCAATAAAAAGAAGAGTGAAACAAAAATATCATCATCAGCAATTGCTCATACCCGAAAAAATATGATGAACCATCAAGAATCGGGGGTACGTCATTACGGGGGTACGAACCATCATCATTACCATCATCATCGACCATCATTACGGGCGTACGAACCATTAAGAATGGTTCGCACCCCCGTAAGCAAGCAAAGATGCAACGGCTGAATATCAATAAAGAAACGAAAGCAAGAAAGAACGAAGAAAAGAATGCACGAAAGAAGGAACCTTTAGGTAGTGCATTAGGTGCTCGCATGTGTCGTTGAAAAGGTCTACCTGCAGCCCCATACGTTGACTTCACACGGCAGCTCGTTATGTCTTGCAAGAAGCCTGACCCCTCCGATCGTATAACTTAATGCATTTCCACGTGTGCAGCAGGCTTTCGCCATTACGTGTTACAGTGTAACACGTGGCCGAATTTAAAAAAAAATTGTTATGGATCCGTACTGTAAAAGCGGGAATGGTTCTTGTAGTGAACAATTGACGTTCGCATGTCTGTGGAAATGGTAGATGCCCTTGCCTTTTGTACGAAACATGTGTACGCTTATTATTTCGACAAAAAAAGAAATTCACGTGATTGAGCTGTCAACTCTGGTGGAAGCGCACGCGGCATCGTGACGCGACCGGTTCTTCGATAAATTCGAGGCTTCTAAAACAGTTTATTCGTTGAGGATCAATTGGAAAAAAAAATTTACAGGATCATGCTAAACTCCAAGTAATAATTAGCACATGAACGATAGTACTGTATGCTACTACCACGCTGCAACCAAGCTCAACTTTGCAGCGAGAACTGAGGAGTTATCTTATAAAACAGGAGAAAATAGAAGCCTCAAAACCAAGCTGAACCTTTCGAAAGTTGTGAGTCCCACGATAATGTTAACAATAAATGGCAGCTCCACGGATCTGCAACATTAATAGTAATTTCCGCGAAAAGCAAGGTACCAAAACTAATTCACATTTAGAATGTTAATAATATTGACAATGCGTGCCATCTCAATAGACACATTTGCTAAATTGTAAAAGTACATGTTGAAATCTTAAATGAATGACATATAGGAACCCATGTCTTTAAACGTCTGAAGTGAAGGTAAAATCACACCAAACTCATGTACACGCAGCTATAAAAAATACCAAGAAGTGGATGTCCTTTATGATTCTTTTTTTTTTGCTTATGGGGCTTTGTTTGTGTAAGAAATGGGAAGTGTGCATTGTTCCTCGTATCGCACTCAAACTAATAAGAACGCTTGGATTGCGGTTCTACTAAACTATTTCCCTATGCTACTTTACGTTTAGAAAGAGGAAGGCCTAAATATTGTTACGGGAATAACGTCGTCGCCGTCGTCTTCGTCCGACCGACAGTAGCAGCCCCTTCACTGTCTCGTGGCACTACCCCCCCGGGGCGAGATAGCCGACCCGGTGCTTGCTACGACAGACCAGAGGGTGCAGTTACGTACGGCTTAAGTCTCGCAACGTGCACTATAGCAAAGGGCGGGGGCGTAGACGGCGCTGGCGCGGTGACTGGCTTGATTTCATATGTAACGTCGGTGACTTGACGTAGCACCCTGTAAGGACCATGGTAGCGGGACAAAAGCTTTTCGGAGAGACCGATGCGGCGGGACGGAGACCACAGTAGCACAAGGGCGCCTGGGCAGTAAGAAACGTCTGTGTGGTGACTATCATACAGGGCTTTTTGGGAAGCCTGAGACACTGTGAGCCGTTCACGAGCGATCTGGCGAGCTGTGTCGGCGCGCGCTATGGCGTCGCGAACGTACGTGGTGGTTGAGCTGACAGGAAGTAGAGTATCGTGACGCAGAGAAGGTTCGCGTCCATACAGGAGATAAAACGGGGAGTAGCCAGTAGTGCCAAGTCGGGACGAATGTAGGCGAAAGTAACGTACGGCAAAGTAGCGTACATTGGAAGCATATCGGTCAGAGTTCGGTTCAGGCGCTCTGTGAGCCCATTCGTGTGCGGGTGATAAGCAGTTGTGATCTTGTGGTGGGTAGAGCAGAACGAAGGATGTCATCGATGACGCGAGACAAAAAGTATCTGCCTTGATCGGTCAGAAGCTGTCAAGAAGCACCATGATGCAGGATGATGTCATGAAGGAGAAAGTCGGCGATATCCGTAGCGCAGCTGGTTAGGAGGGCACGGGTGATGGCGTATCGCGTCGCGTAGTCGGTCGCGACGGCGACCCACTAGTTGCCTGATGCCGAGGTTGGAAAGTGGCCTATACATATATATATATATATATATATATATATATATATATATATATATATATGTATATATTGTTACGGAAATAACGTTTATTTAGGGAGTATTGTTATATCCAAGGTTTGGACAAGCAGCGGCGACGGAATGCAAGGCTGTCGCGCGCCTCTGGCCCCTTCGTCGCCGTCGTCGTCGTCCGACCGACAGTAGCAGCCCCTTCACTGTCTCGTGGCAATATATATTAGAATGAGTGAAAAACATGCAACGCCACACTGGAAATTATGTTCTTTTAGGGTCACTAACTTAAACGACTTATGACGTACTTAATGGGTTTTTCACGTGGCTATTATGATGCGTTTATATCTCTAAAGCAAATGCAGTATCACCTTGTGATCACCAGGCCATTTGTTCGCAACTACATTACACACATTCAGTTGATATCATAGCCACATCAGCTCAAGGCTTATTTTTGTCGTACGCATGGTATTATTCACCATTAGAAAGTATCTTCATTTGAAATTCTTGCCATGTCCGATCACGTTACGTATCACAACAAATAGCTTGAGCAGGTTTCTCTTCTAACTGAATATAGCGTTATGCGGCCCCAAATTTCACGTCATCAATCTTGTTTCACTTTGCGTTCAGCAATCATTTCACAGTTGTAAGTATGTAAGTCGTTTTTTTTTAGAGTTATACTCGGTTCAGTGCTCTAGACGGGATCTCGTACTGTGTAATGTGTTAATAAAACAGAACTGCCTCCAACTCGTTCACTGCCGCACCATTCTAAATATTGTTGTTGGTGTGTAATGAAGCGGCATGGTATCTATTTCAAGTATCGCAACATTTCGTGCCTACATTTCTACCGAAAATAATTTTCGCGCTCCATGGACAGTTCAGATTTTATGATGAATCAATTCAAATGACAAATTAATGCAGTGCTCTAGAGCGAAAGATTTACCTTATGATGTGCGATCCCTCAAGGAAAGCCATTTATGTCGCTATATCAAAATGTCGCTCCCGCTGTTACTTATTCTTTCAGTCCAGCCGATCCACCCGCACGGTCATCGTGGATTTTGCCCACCACATTAACGGCCTTGTTCCTCGTAGTTGCCATCATCCTGGGCACCCTAATTATCATCCCTTCCTCCAATTGTGAGTTGCACTCTATCGATATTATGTTAGTGAGGTCACAGACTGCGTTCCATCAAAATAGTTTATTGGTATCGCGGCCACGTTGAAGTTTTGTAAAGCCACAATGCGACAACACGTCGTTAGGACGCTCCGAATTAATGGGTGTAATAAGTAAAAAAAAAAACCTAATCATTACGTATATAAAAAAGATGTGACAACAAGAGGGCTTTCAACGTGTTCCATAATGTCCACTGCATATCGTAAGCAAAATAATAATAACTATGTGGTGGTTCAATTTACAAGAAACAACGTGGTTGTGTTTGCTGTCACATTAGGTTTTGTTAATTTTCTTTACAACTTAACTGGAAAACCTTAAGTTCAACTCTCACTGCCCATATACATACTAACTTTATCAACTGTGAGTTTAGCACATGCAAGAGTATTTGAAATAACAGTAACAAACTGAAAGAAATCACCAGGCATATTATATTATGACACTAAATATTGTTACGCTGCTACTCGTATGCATATGGGTTCATCGTGAATGTTGCACTTCAAAATATACAACAGGTTTGGGACTCACTATGTACCGCGTGCATCTTGTACATAACGTGTACCACCTAAATCCAAAAAAATTATTTGTTAACATGCCACGACTGTTGTTCATGGTGTTTTAATTTACCCTATATGTTATTATATTCAATTTGCTATTTAGAGATGGGGTTTATTCAGTGTGAGCAGACATTTTTATTACATTTGTACCAACCAACCACTTTGCTGATCTTGGATGTTCTAAAATGTGTCTTTGAAATCATCCACGTGTGGCACCTTTTAAAGTGTTTTATTCGCTCCAATGAGATTCATTGTAGGTCCAGTACACCATCATTAGATAACAGCGACACTTTCAAATGGTAAGCGCGAAATGTATTAATTAAAATACATTAATTTTATACGTGTTACGGGCCACTGACACCCATAATTTGAATAGGCGACACGCTGCAGGAGGAGACCCCGCAGTAAATTTGACCACCTGTGGTTTCTCAACGTGCACCTAAATCGAAGCACACGATTTTTATTGCGATAGCAATTATATGGACACTCAACAGCAGATTTCTGCTGTCGGCGTCGCCGTCGCCGTCGCCGTGAGGTTCCGTATGACGTCAATGGAGATTAAATCTTCGCCGCGCGCCGAATGCTGTATGTGCGAGTGAAAGGGCGCGAGGGGCGCGCGCTTTCACGGGGAGTGAACGCACGGCGGAGAACAAACGCGCGTTCTGCGCCGTGCTCGCTTAAGGGCTGCAGAAGTAGGCGTCTCTTTCCTCCTTTACAATCACCATATATGTAGAGCAAACGCGCCTTCTTCCGACGCGCGAGAGGCCGTGGAGGAGGGGGGGGAGGGGGAGGTTTTCGACGAGATCAGAACGGGAAATTCTTCGAGCAGCATCGGGAGTCTTTACCCCCTTCTCGCCTCGAAACGTTTTTATATAAATACGCATTTAGTGCCACAGCTAAACGTCGCCTCCCCTCCTCCCCTCCCTCCCGTCCCCCCACGGCCTTTCGCGCGACGGACGAAGTCGCGTTTGCTCTCTCTCTCTCTCTCTCTCTCTATATATATATATATATATATATATATATATATATATATATATATATGGTGATTGTAAAGGAGGAAAGAGAAGCTTAATTATGCAGCCCTTCGGGGAGCACGGCGCCGAACTTGCGTTTGTTTTCCGCCGTACGTTCGCTCCCCGTGAAAGCGCGCGTCCCTCGCGCCCTTTCACTCGCACATACAGCGTCCGGAGCGTGGCGACAATTTCATCGCCGTTGACGTCAAACGGAACCTCACGGCGACGGCGACGACGACGCCGACGGCAGAAATCCTCTTTGAGTGTCCATATAATTGCTATAGCAATAATATAAACGTTGCGAGGCGAGAAGGTGGGTATGATTTCCGACGCAGCTCGACGAGTGTCCCGTTCTGATCTCGTCGAAAACCTCCGAGCCACCCCCAGAGGCACCGGCAACAGTCACCAACACCGCGCGCGTTCGGTGCGAACACGGGCAAAACGCCGACGGCGTCGACAACAGTTCTCTGCGTTGCTGGTGCTGCTGCATGTCCAAATTTATACAGCTGATAAAACTACTATCCTTACTCCGTATAGCTCTTTACAGATTTGCTATCGTAATTGATGCTTCGCCTTTCAGGGGAAATTGCAACAATTTTTTTCCTCCAACACCTTTATTGTCCTTTCGAGAATCGCCCTACTGTCCGCCTGGCTCCATAGAGACGCACGTAAGCACGCACTCACGTACATACACACACACGCACGCACACACACACAAACACACACACACAAACACGCACACCAGACAGAGACACGCATGCATACACATAAAAACACACGTGCGCGCACACACGCACACACCTCACACACAAGCACGCACATAAACACTCATGCATACACACACACTCGCACGCACGCACACAGACAGGCGCAAACACGCACCTCCACCACACGCATACCTGCACCCACACATACGCACACATACGTAGACAAACACGCACACTGGTACGCACACAAACACAACCAACCGACACACAGGCTTGTAAACATACACACGAACATGCACGCACACACAACATAGAATCATACGTATAGTTGTCTCACACACTGGCTGTTCGCTATTAATTGCGAGTCAGCACTACATATCTGCTTTGTTTTGAATGTCTACACATGCGCGACTTGGAGTAGCATATGGACGCACAATATCTTGCTGAAGTAGGTGACAGCAGTGCCGGAATGTCCACCCAATTTATCTCTGTGCCTACACGCTAGTGTCACTTAATCACAGCGTGCATTATTGAATGCATCAGCACACGAAGGCATTAGCTTGCGATGCCTTAGAAACAACTGACCTAACCCAACAGCGGAAAACATCAATTTCGGATCTCGCCACATGCTCAACTCAAATGAGGATTTCAATTCTATAATGCGAAACGTAACACATTCGTGCTTAGTCTGCGGGCACACTTCACGTTTAATGTCTTCGCTCGCAGCATCATTGGGTGCAGTTCGACAAAGCCAAGGCACAACTGAAGTTGAGCAGAAGACGATCTTGTTCGCTGGGCATCCGACGCCATCGAAGAGGCGAAAAGGTATGCGAATGCAAAGCTATGCGGCTGCCTCAGGCAGTATAAAGATAATTAAATATCGAATTGGGCGACAAAATATTATGTTTGTTTAGTTTAGGAATTATGTGTGTACTTCTTGACGTGTGAACAACTCGTTTGTATGCTGTGAGCGCAACCAATAAATTGTCGCAAGTATAGGCAATAAATGCTCCTAAATAAAATGTAAGTTTTTTACCTACAATATTAACAATGTAGATAGTAATATATTAGAGCCTTACCATCATCAAGTATTATTCCTATATAAAACTGAACTTTTTTTATTTCTTGGACCAGTACTTTTCTGTCAATCACGCACAAATAAACGTTGTATCCATCTAAAGCATTCTCACAAGCAAGACGAAACAAGCGAGCTCACAATTATTCGATTGTGAAAAAGTTATGAGTGGGAGCTCCTCTGTGTTTAACTATACCGAGAACAAGCGTTACTTGAATCTCAGCTACACCACTTAGACCGCTTGAACGGGGACTGGAGACCGTCCCGAATTCCATACACGCCAACATGATCTGTAAACGAAGTGTAATGTGGCTGTAGTTGTGATCATCAAGGTGCAGGTAGAATTCTTCGCATTTGCTTGCCGTGTGAAACTGTGCATGGCATGCTCCTAGAATACGCACGCTTTGGCTGCATTATAAATACATGCGCTCTCTTCGGAGTAATAAAAGTAAGCATTTACTGATGTTACATAAAACCGGTTCACACTACTCGGCGTATTTTAGCTATTTCGTCTAACGTTGTAAATTGCTCGTCACCAGTATGTAACTGTGGCACATGTTTCCTCTTTAAGCCTGGTAGCTCTACAAGTATCGCGGCGTCTGCGTCTATTGAAAAAAAGAAGAATACTTTAATTACTGTGAACAAAAGCAGAGGCGCGGTGTCGTTGCGGAAAATTTCAACTGTGCAATGAGGTTGTCGACGTTTTGAGATGCCTTTTACGGCGCAGACGGGCAAAAATGGTGCCAGACTGCAGCCGGCACCAAATTGTGGCAAGTGTTTTCTTTTTTTTCTTTTTTTACCTACTGCAGGGCCATACTCCATACATAGAAATTAATGAACGGCAGGTTAAGCATACAAGTTTCAAATGTTTCAAGCGTTTGAGAAGTAGTGCTACGGTGTACGTGCCAGAATACTAACGTACGTTCAATCACGCCTAAATTCGGTGTCACGAGGCTAGCTGGAGCGTGAATCTACAGACATACGCAGCGCGAGAGTATGCGATCAAGGTCGGTTGCAAGCTGCACGGTTCACAGTGGCTCGACACAACATCCACGCAGAGGCTTGATTCTGCTTACGAACTGTCTGACGGAATTATTTCTGAAGTTCTTCGTTTACTGCGTGAAATCGGCTCCCCAGGCATGCTACTCCACTAGCAGTGCAACGATTTAAAAGATCATGACCTGCACCACTGAATAAGCTGAAACTCAAAATAGGATCACAAAATTCTATAAGTAGAATTCGAAGATTTAGGTGTACAGAGAAAATTAGAGATTGATATTACCATTAAATTGTACGGGTAAATGGTCACGATAGCACTGTTAACGACATCAAATACAAATAAAAACAGCAGTAAGCAAAATCTCGGGAACGAATTTCGAGCTTTTTCAATTTTTCAAACTGAACCCTTTTGTGACTTCATTGGTAAAAGTACCCTCTCACAAACAGCTCAGTCGCCAAAAGGTTTCCTGTACTGCATTCTTCAAGTGAAACATAACATGAGTGGGGTGGTGGTATCTACTTAATTCGTGGATACGCGACGATGTTTCGAAGAAGCAGGCACTTATGAAAAGCCCCAGTTTTCAGTACGTTTGCTTGAACAGCAGTATTTCTTCCGCAATGGGCACTTTTTGCTTCTGCATTCGCCTCAGTATGTGCTCTGTTCCGATAGGTGAAACGCGAAATGAAAAACTACGTCGACTATTGTTTATTTCTAAGGGGACATCCGTTAGAGCCGAGCAATTATACGCAGGGAAGAGGACGCCTCCGAAAGATTCTCTCATCTGCATTGTCGGCGAAGGCTACAGCCGAGAGTCCCTGGTCTTTCCTTCGGACGGCCTGTGCACAATCGTGTTCTTTAACTCCCTCCTCACACGGAATCAGCTGGCTCCGCCATACCAGAACGACTTCATCTACTTTCTAGAGACAGCTCGAGGCCACAGCCGCACAGAATATGGCGTTGGCTTCGATCACGAGTGAGTCTGGCGGTTTTCTTATCGCTTCACTCCACAGTGTCGCTAAAGCGGAAACGAATCATGCTGAAATTTCCGAGCATTCTTACCACTAGAATTTGTCTCCATGCTGTGAAGAAAAAAAAAACACGGAAGAAGAACAATAGGATTCGAGGCGCTCATTTCTTTTTTTTTTTTTTGCAACCATACGAAGCAAGAGACAATAAAGCTAGGCAAATAAAATTGAAAGATATTTATATTTTAAACATAGAACAATTAAAATTAAGCCAAATAAAATAAGGAGGAAAGACAACTGACCGCAAGTGAGGACCAAACCCACATGTTCGGCACAAAGCTTGCGGTGGATTACCAATAAGCCTACCTCGGTGGCCCTCCTCTCTTACTGCCTTGGGGTGCACCCCATTAGCCGAGGCAGTGTCATCCAGCGCCGCGCATTAACAAGGCGGATGATTTAAAACCCCTTTTCTTCTTTAACAGCTGGAGTCATGTATTATGAAAGAACACAAAAACGATAATTAGATGCAGTGGCCACGATGATAGGCCCCCAGTCGTAATGCGCTGATAGGAAAGCAGGGGCCAGAGTCAAATCTTTTCTTTCGTAAGTTCGCTTTTCCATTAGCTCGCCGCCTTGTATAATAATATGTCTGGCTTTCGGATTCGCTAAAATTCTTGGCGCAAGAATCTTTTTGTCAATTCGGGCCCAGATTCGCAATTAGTCGTAATAAAGAACCCCCTATTTATTATATGCGAAACACAGAATATTGTGCTGGTCGTGCCCTGAAAATTGACTGTCTGTGCTTTTGCGTGAAGGATGACAGAGATTACAGCTCAATGAACAGTGCTCTAAATGTTGAACTTTCACCACTTACTGCTCCTTAGTGCTTGCCGAAATATCGGTGAAGGAGCGTTTGTGCATTTCTCTCTCACGGAAACGCGATTGTGAATTGAATCCCCGACCTCGTGGTCATCAGTAGTCTTGCGCCTACAGCATCGGTTCACCCCAAAACAAGCGCTTTGACAAATAAGTACGAAAGGAGGCTTCTTTAGCGCACGTAGAAGCATAAATAAACTTCAACGTTCTTGCATTGGCGTAAAAGTAATGACATGGGCGCGGCTTGTTACTTTACGATTTAATTTGAAATATCGTAAACGGCATGTCACCGTATTAGTGGGACATCGACGTATTCGTTGACGGGGGGGAGGGCGACAACTGTAGCCGCGAAGGAATGGTAATAATGTTAACGTTTGCTGCATCTAACGATATTTAAACCAGTTTTTGAAGTGAAAATAATACGCGTACGCATATGATGCCCTTCTTGTAATGTAATTACGCTGCAACTGTGTCGTATAATGTTAGTACCAGTATTTGCCTTACCGTTACTCTTTCATTGGACCCGCAACTAGCTTTCGGCTATGGGTACAACCGGTTTTGGAAACTGTATATTCTATGTCTGCGTGATAAATTCAATAGAATTGAAAGGAAGGTGGCCGCTGAATGTTGGACAGGTTTAGAGATTGATTGTAAATATACATATGAGGTGGAACTATTAGTCTTGTTGCTTCGTTTGGTTAACATAAGTTGCCGCTTTTTGAACAGATAGATTGCTTTTTTTGTGCGTACCTCACGACTCAGCCGTTCAATCACCGTAACAATTTCCTGATTATTCCCTAGACAATGCTGCGACAAAGGTAGTGAACATAGTGAAACAACGGGACACATCTACTTGACAGCGAAAGCGTTAGTGGTGCATGACGCCTCTAAATTCAAAGCAACCAGGCGAGCTTACCACTGCTCTAGAACAACCGCCACTCTGCAGCTAATTTGACACCACTGCAGGTAATCAAGGACATAATAAAAAAAATCGTGTCCTGAATCGCCGCCTTGTTCGTGTTTCCCTCACATTTTCATTCCAGCTCTTGCAAATTTCTGTCCAAAATTACCTTTGCTATAATCCGCATCTTACAACATTGGTCCCCCTGCACAGCAGCTCGATGTTCTAATCATTAGGCCAGCATTGTAGGTAGACTTATATCCTGCCCGCGCCCACTGGCTCTTTGAGATTATCGCCGCTTGTGTTAAATTGGGTAGAATGGGTTCGCGAGAGCACATTCCGGCGTGCCAGTTTAATTTACTCCTAAGACGCCTAAATAAAATCGGCATATTTGTTTATTATTTGATTACCGCGTCATCAAAGCTTCGCTTCACACAGATTCCAATGTGTGCGTACGAGCTGCACAATATTTTTCTTCGAGCATTTTAAAAATTCTTGGAACATTCACTCAAATCACGTCGCTAGAGATGTACGCGCATTACTTTGACAGATAGATATCGGTTGCAAGAAAAAGCAAACAATTTATTCACTGATAAACTGACAGGTACAAACCTTACGGCACATGTTGATATTGAAATGTTGAAAGTAATCGTTAATAAAGTCTACCTACAAGGTTTCTGCATTTTAAAATGGCCACGCAGGCCTAAAGCACTGGCATCAAATTATTTGTTCATTATACCTAATTGCGCCGGCGTAACCGCGAAGTGCTTCTCGAGTTGCAACCTACATGCGTCGTCGTTGGGCGCCGCAAAATAAAGCTTCGCCATAGTGCGTGATAAAACTGTCTATCGCGCCACAACAGTTGAAGTGACTACGAGTTGAGTCGAGAGCGGCGCATACTGTCAATCGGCATCCGCTCGTAGAACTGAAAAGAGCGAAGGTAACTTTATTTCAACTTTATTTTACGCCACAAAAACGTGGACGTAAATCCATGTGTTGTGTTTCAGCTTACAAAATTGCGCAAATTCAAGGAATAATCTCATGACAGTTCATCATCATCATCAGTAGCAGCAGCCTATATATAAGTTCACTGCAGGACGAAGGCCTCCCCTGCGGTCTCCAATTACCCCTGTCTTGCGCTAGATGATTTCAACTTGCATCTGCAAATTTCCTAACTTCATCACCCCACCTCTTTTTCTGCCGTCCTCGACTGCGCTTCCCTTTATTGGTATTGTAAAGGCGTTTATTAGACACCAGCCGTTTGGGCCGTCCATTGTTTGAAGGTCCGAGCTCTCAGCACGAGCGGCGTTTCTCGAGGAAAGCGCAGGAGGGACCGACCCACAAGAAAGGGCTGGAGAGCGTGACCCGCTATGGCGTTCATATTCGTCGCTACAGTATGAATTCTGCAACTCTGATGATCCAACGGTTATCCATCCTACGCATTACGTGGCCTGCCCAGCCCATGACATTTATATCGGCCTAAATAACCACTTTCAAAAGTCTAAACACGTAACTAGAATTTCGAGACAATTACATTCAACTTTCGAATACAAACATACGCAGTTAATTTTTAACTAGGAAATTATTTATTGTAATTACGTTATTTCGTACCAGGATTGCATTATCTCTTTTTTTTCAATGTTATGTCCTCCTACGCTGATAATTCATACGTAGTGTCGATTTTGGCAAAAGTTTCTAGGCTTTTTTTTTTACTATTCGTGAAGAAAGAACGCCCTACATACTTAACAAGTTTATCAATTTATACGGTTCTCCGTGCTTCTGAAAGCCATACCCTACCTGTATCAATACATCCTTCTTCCCTATCTCATGCCACCAGGATAACTGGCGAAAAAACGTGTACGTGAAATTCCAAACAATGAAGCCAGCATGAGCAGACCAAGCACATTTATGTAACTTTTAGTATATCTGCACTGGCATTGCTGAAGCATGTCGGAACATGCATTTATTTATCTTGCTTTCTTTTGGCATAGAAAACGTGACGCACTTCTACCTCAGCTTGAAGGGCCGAATACAAGGAAGCACCTGGATAATCTGTGGAAGGCTCGAATATACCACTTCGGGCACATCAACACCGGAATCTACGACATAGATGATCAGCTATTCCGGGAGGTTCTTAGAAACCTTAAGGTAATCTACTTAGCTGTAATTAATGAGGCATACGTTGGTATAACATAAAGAAGTAAGCAAAAATTGTTTTCCTGAGCGTGACGTCGTCTAATAATTACGTATTTTCGAAAGTAGTAATCTATGCTCAACATTACGTTTCAGCACAGCCTTGCGTTAAACAAATTTAGCAGAAAATGACGGCCTGTAAAACGCTTTGGTGTTTGCGTGTTTCTTTTTGTGTTTGTTCTCTTGGACGCGTATAAAAGATGAGAAGTTTTTATGAGCACCTAACAATTTCTGCAGAATAAATGTAAAAATTGACCGGAACTTCCACATAATTTGCTTTCTTTACATTTTGACACCATAGGGTTTAGTATAAGGATTGTAACTTTCGGACAGGCAAGCTTCTCGTAATATCAACGACCTTTCAGTTCCCTAAGTCGGGAAACCCTATCTCTATTAAAACCTACGCGATTTGAATAACTGATTCTATAGACATATTATAGGATTTCAGTTGCTTCAATTTAGTACAACTGATTTCATGAGCACAAAATATCTGCTTCTGCGACTCACATTTTTAACCTGCAATGCAATATTGAAAATTACTGCCGAATGGCTTATTCAAAGCAACAATTTTTTTTCAGGCATGTATTCAATGGAGACGAAAAATAAGCACACAAAACGTGTGCATTGCGCTTCGATAGATCGTTGTACTGGCGTTTCTCGGTGTCCTGCCGTTTCATTTTGTGTCTGTATTTTGGCGCTGGCAATCGTGGAAAGAGAAACCATGAACACCAACTGAGATTAGGCGTTGTGTAGCAATGCCTTTAGTTCTGCCGAAAACGTGACAACAACGTGGCTATCATTTTTATTCGTGATAATGATCCGATTCTTCCCTCCGGGACGGAGTCTGTTCTGGTTGTCAAGCTATTCCCTCACAATTATGTACACGTTTCTTTTACAGGCCATCTATTTCCTGATGAAGGACAAGGCAACTGAAAGTCGTCCATCATACACGGTTCTCCGTGTTCCAACGTACACCTTTGACGCCGTCCTCGAGTAAGCGCCATCCTTAGAGGAATGAAACACTGGTACATTGGACGCACAAAACGTTTATTGCAGGTACGTGTTTGCTCCGGATATCATTATCGTCATGGGACACTACGAGTCCAGCGTATTCTCGTCAATGAAGTGCGTTATGACGTCGCCAAACATGATGAGCGTTCCAGAAGGAGTCGGTGCTTTCTACAGCCTGGTGAGAATATTTATCTTTATTGTTTTATCACTGGAATATTAATGTCATGCTCTGAAAACACAGACAGCAGCATATTTCACAGCAGTCGACATAACTGTCCTCTTTTACGCGTCCAGCGAAATATGTTAACTGCACTAAATAAATAATTATGCATCGGTATTGACACACACATAGTTTTAGAAATGTAATGAGCATCAAGGAGCACTAGAAGTGTGACATGCAAGCATAAGCTGCCATGTTTACGCCTCATTTGGCTCGTTGAGGAAAATGTGAAAACTTACACTGCTCGGAGGTTTATCACACATGACACAGAACTCCCCCTTTCACATGCCTTTGACAAAGAAGCTGCTTTATGAGTAACGTTTGTAGCTTTCTATTTAATTAACTTTGTTTTCAATAGCTGACGGTCACATTCAAACCAAGTTTTGTCGCAATCAGTCTTTAAAATCTGCTCTACTCTCTAAAGAAATGCAGCCCTCCTTAGCAGAGTTTTTCCGATATTTTTGTTTACACGAAGCCTGTAGACCCCTCAAGAACTAAATGGGCTAAGCTGGATCCTCCCATAAAGTGAACATTGCGCCATCGTTTTATTGGCCTTCATGTTACCCCAATTAAAAACAAAAGTGCCGACAGGTACCGCTCTATAAACCAAAGCATAAACGCGCACTTATAAAGCGAGGTACAATATAGAAGAAGAATCATATGCTTACTGCGGTAAAACTAGAGAAACGAAGGAGCATGTTCTATTAGAACGTGAAGGTATCTGCCCAGCGGTCGATTTAGGCCCCTCTGGCCTCCTGAAGTTATTGCGTTCAGCGAGAGCAGAGGGAAAGTAAATATGTCCACAATAGAGATTAGTAAGAGGCGATTGGAAGATTGGTGGAAAAAAAGTAGACAAACGACGAACAACGGAGGCTTGCAAAAGCAAAGTTTCCACTAGTGGTTCAGAAAGTTTGGTGACGGAATTTTTTAATTTTTTGAGAGGTTGGACATTAGGCAATATAATAACGAGCTTGGCGACGCAGCCCACCGCCCCATTCCAAAGGGATGCGCCTAGCATCCATCCATCCATCCATCTATTCATCCATCGATATCAGCAGCTTCTGCGGTGCCTGATACGAAGCCCGACTGCGTTTCTCAAGAGAGTGCAGTACGTTCAAGGGTGTATGTGGCAACGTTGGAGTCGACTTAAACACCTCAAATGTTAGCTGGACATGTAAATTTCTAACAGCGGGAACCTCAAATTCACGCACTGGATCAGTGCTAGACACGGGGTGGTACTTTGTCCCGAAGCGATAATGAACACCGCCTTTAGTCCCCCCCCCCTCCCTGTTTATAGTATGTAACCATCTTCAGTTGTGAAGGTTATACACAAAACGTGTTTACTCACAGAACGCCAGCTGATTTGAACAGCAAATATTTATTCAGGATATCATGGAATTAGCTATATGTGACTGCCTTAGTATGGAAGTTCTGGGAACTTCCATACGAAGGCTTCCTTAGCTTAAGAAACGCGTGCGGCACCTTCGTGAAAAGTCTTCCTCCTCGAATTCTCGCAGCTTCACTGCAAGTGTCTCTATTTATTTATTAAGCGTCCAATAAGTAGACTGTCCATTTCAGCGCGTGCTGAATGGGCAGATCTTGAGAGCCAGTGGTACGATTTGCGCCTGCCCTACTGGCTTCTAGCTTTGTCCTATTAGTGCAACGTGAAACGAACAGTCCACGTAGTGGACACTTACAGAATACCCCTAAGTTCACAACGTTGGTTTCATGCAGACATCATCGTTATGCTCCACACAATCACAAGCTATGCGGAAGTGCGAACGCCCGTCCAATCGGAGGCGCACTATTAGACTTGCCCGCAGCAGTGTGTCTAGGATGAAGGCGATATATGATGCTTAATTAAGTGTAATTGCGAGTCATTGTATAGGTACAGTGAAGTGGGACACTTACCTAAATGAATGAAGGAATAAATTGTAATAAAGAAGGAATGGAACTGCTATCTATGCTGGTGTGCGCGGAGATTGGAATTGGCGTAGAAAGAATATGTTATGTCACTTGTTAATCATTGTCACATACTCTGGGCGCATAAATGTTTGGCCCAGAATGGGCACATACCTAGTAGCACGTTTCAAATGGTTATACTATGTTACCACGTGTTGAACCTTTTATTGTCTTGTGCTTTCGCGGTACTTCTGCAGTATCGAAATAACCGTGAGCAAGCAATTATGGAAAGTGACGTAAGTTTTTACAAACAGCATATTGCACCCCCAACACTCTTAGATTTTTCGGCGCATTGTACACATCACCCTTCACACTGCAAAAAATGGCACTAAATCGTTCGTCGTTCATAGGCAGGCCCAACAAAGTATGCCTTAAACTAAAAACCTCATACACAGGAATTGTTCATAAGAACAAACATAAGTGAACCCTCATGCTCGACATAGCAATAATGAACGCCGTAGGCCAATGACACAGAGCACTTACAAACGAAGGGCTTTGGGAATTCAGCTTCGGTTAGTTGCTAAATCAGTGATACTTTTGACACCAGCGCTTTTTGCCATTATGAACTCAACAAGAGTGTTCTGCCCGAAAATTTGACCATGAATCATTCATCAACATCTTCTGCGGTCACCAATGAGCATTTCATTTTTCTTTTTGCAATGCTGTGCTCATATTTAGAAATTGTTTGAACTGTTTCTCACAGTAGGTACCGCCTATCTTCTTGTGTAAGGTATTGTTCCACATGAATCCACACATAGAAAGGTAAAACTCTCTCTAGTCTTCTTTCACTGCTTCTGTCCTATATAAGTGAATGGTTTCATTTTTAGTTTTTATTGTTTCTTTTTTCCTTTTTATGTTGGTAAAATACATGCCAATTTGGCGTTTAGTGATTGTGCTTGCAGCTTTACAAACAAATATGCAGCTTTAGAACACGAAGATGAAGACAACGTAGAGGTAATGAATGAAACCGTAACTAGGCTGATCTCAGAAGCAGCAATTGAAGTGGGAGGTAAGGCACCAAGGCAACCAGAATATAAGCTTTCCCAAGAAACAAAGGACCTAAAAAAGAAACGACAAAACATGAAAGTGTCCAACTCAAGAGATCAGATAGAATTCACTGAACGGTCAAAACTAATCAAGAAGAAGAAAGTAAGAGATATTCGAAATTATAACGTGGGAAAGATTGAGGAAGCCGTAAAATGTGGATGCAGCATGAAATCAGTAAGAAGAAAGCTTGGCATAGGACAAGGCTAGATGAATGCACTGAAAGATAAGTAAAAGCAGCGGAAGTATTCTATACTGACCTGTACAGTGCCCTAAACAGCCAAGCTACTTTCATTCGAAATAGTGATGAACCGGATACAGAGGTTCCTTCTATAACTAGCGATGAAGTTAGAAGGGCCTTGAAAGACATGACCAGGGGGAAAACTGCTGGAAAAGATTAAATAACAGTAGATTAAATCAAAGATCGAGGAGATATTGCTTGAAGCTTGCGGCCCTTTCTAAGCAATGCCTCACAACTTCAAGTGTACGAGAGAGCTGGAAGAACGCCAACATTATACTAATCCATAAGAAGCGAGACGTCAAAGAATTGAAGAATTATAGACCCATTAGCTTGCTTTCAGTATTGTATAAAATATTCACCGAGATAACTTTCAATAGAATCAGGGCAACACTTGACTTCAGCCAACCAAGAAAACAGGCTGGCTTCAGGAAGGAATATCCTACGATGGATCATGTCCATGTCATCAATCAGGTAATCGAACAATCTACGGAGTACAATCAATCTCTCTATATGGCTTTCATAGATTATGAAAAGGCAATTGATTCAGTAGAGATACCAGCAGTCATAGAGGCATTGCGTAATCATGGAGTGCAGGATGCATACGTGAATATCTTAGCAAATATCTACAAGGATTCCACAGCTACCTTGGTTCTCCAGAAGAAAAGTAGAAAGTTATCTATCAAAAAAGGGGTCAGGCAAGGAGACACAATCTCTCCAATGCTATTGACTGCATGCTAAGAAGAAGTATTCAAGCTCTTAGACTGGGAAGGCTTAGGAGTGAGGATCAACGGCGAATATCTCACCAACCTTCGGTTTGCAGATGACATTGTCCTATTCAGCAACACTTGGTACGAACTACAACAAATGATTGAGGACCTTCATCGAGAAAGTGTAAGAAGTGGGTTGAAGATGAATATGAAGAAGACAAAGATAATGTTCAATAGCCTGGCAAGGAAACAAGAATTCATGATCGCCAGTCCGCCTCTAGAGTCTGTAAAGAAGTACGTTTATCTAGGTCAATTACTCACAGGAGACCCTGATCATGAGAAAGAAATTTACAGAAGAATAAAATTGGGTTGAAGTGGATGCGGCAGGAATTGCCAAATCCTGACTGGGAGTTTACCACTGTCGTTGAAAAGAAAATTGTACAATCATTGCTTTCTACCGGTGCTAACATATGGGGCAGAAACTTGGAGGTTAACAAAGAAGCTCCAGAACAAGTTAAGGACCGCACAAAGGGCGACGGAACGAAAAATCTTAAGACTAACTTTAAGAGACAGGAAGAGAGTGGTGTGGATCAGAGAACGAACGGGGATAGCCGATATTCTAGTTGACATTAAGCGGATGAAATGGAGCTGGGCAGGCCATGTAATGCGTAGGATGGATAACCGGTGGGCCATTAGGGTTACAGAATAGATACCAAGAAAAGGGAAGCGCAGTCGAGGTCGGCAGAAAACCAGATGGGATGATGAAGTTAGGAAATTTGCAGGCGCAAGTTGGAATACGCTAGCGCAAGACAGGGGTAATTGGAGATCGCAGGGAGAGGCCTTCGTCCTGCAGTGGACATAAAATATAGGCTGATGACGATGAAGATGAATGTGCTTGAGATGTATGCTTCCGAGAATAACTACTTTATCCATAAAGCTGCATTTGTGTTTCTAAAGGTATGTAGGTCTCAGTGAAGCCTTTTGTGTCGTTTTCGCCTATGCACCCCGGCATCAGTGTCGTGTGTGTCTGATGCTGAAAATTAATGTGGCTTCAACACTGCTGTGTTCAGTGGCTTTTTTTAGCGATGCCACACAATATATTACCCCAGAATATGAGGATAAATGTCAGCCCTGAATGATCCGTCCTTGTTTTCGCGTGTTTGTGAATGGTTTCAGCAAGTATGTTATATTCCGTATTATACCAATAATTGTTACAGTTAGGATATAAAGCAACCGTAGAAGCTTAGGCATATGTGTTGAGCTCTAATAAACAAATGGCTTTTTTGCAGGTTCCCGCGCTGAACAACATCCACAACCTTATCAAGGACAACATTTCTTCGGCGTTTGGTCTTTCTATTGGGCTCCAAGGGTTTGTGTACAGGCCGCTCTACCCGGATAGCGATGAAAGTAAACCTGGCAACTACTCCATCTTGCACCGCTGTGACGATAATTATGGGTTCCCACGATGGAAAGACGCACAGTCGAACGTCACGGAGGTACTTTCGACCATATAAACCTATTTCTGCCGTAAATTCACGCAAACCACGGCCCGAATTCGCGAAACCTTCTTATGCTAGAACTGTTCACAAAAAAGAATTTCAGCCAATCCGGATGCAAGACATATTATTATCTGAGGCGGTCAGCCAATGGCAAAGAGCACTTACGAAAGAAAAGCTTTGTGAATTTAGCCCCAGGTTCAGAGCGGGTTCTCTGTGCTTTCGGGAATACTGAAAGACTTCCTCTTGAGGCAAGTACGCAAGCGCATCGCTGCTATAGTCATCAATTACTTGCTGTCGCGATTTTTTAACAGTCGCCACAGAGCGTGTTTGCATCTTGAAAGATAATAATCAGACTAACTCATATTTCTTAGTATTCTTGGTGCTTGGTGAGAATGACTAGCACTATTCTCACATAGTGGACATCAATGAAGACACTCGAACAAGCAGTGTTTGACAATTCAAATGAGGGTAATGATGCGTTCCGGTAGCACTGTATTCCTAAAACATATGCTGCTATGTACACGCAGTACAAGTAAATGTCTACTGCGTCTTAGTAGCAGTTGAAATTTTAGCATTGGTTCAGCTATAGTGTTACGATCCGCTATAATTCGGCAGTATGTAATCGGCGGAAATATGATTTATCAAAATAAATAAAGTAATTAATTTTCATTAAAAATTGAAATGTAAAAACTCCAGGTGAGGCAACCAAATCACAGGGGCTTGTTCACCAGTTCAGATATATTTATGAACGGACAAAACGCGAGCGCGTCACGCGGCTCGCAACCATTGCCCGAACATCCAAATCAGCCCTCGAATCATCGGTGATATATTTTGTCACAACGGTCAACGTACCTCTTCTGTATTGATGATGGAAACGTCCATAGAACCTTCCGAATGTTTGTTTATGTAAAGTTATCTATCTTTAATGGGACGAGTTAATAAAACGATCATGGTAGAACCAAGCTTGGAAACAGCATGCTTATTACGACATAAAACGCGCTGCAGCTTTCAGTGACGAATATGCGCCTTAGCCAGCGTGGTGGGCCTTGCAGACACAGCGCCACTTTTAGTCAGCATTTTAACGTTTTCAATCACAAAACGCAACGTAGTTGACCTTGCGGATACGCGCCATGGCGCAACCGTACGCTGACAGACGTTCAGCAAATTGCATTGTTCCTCGAAAAGAAAGGCTCATAACAACTTCGTAAGACTGGTATTAAAGCACGCGGTGTCAGGTGTTCCCATGATTATAACCGGTATAACGCTCAGCATCTCAGGGCGTAATTTCAGGGACGAACGTGTCCTCGCAACGTTTTTCTCCATCGTCGCCTAGAAGATTGTGCACCCTCGCTGTTCATAAATAAAATGCTGCTAAGCCACGCGCCTAGCACTCCAAGTCTCTCAAGCGCTGACTTGCACGAGCTTATGCCCGTTTTTCCAAGCACACATCTGTGGATTCATCGAGCTTCTATGATGGGATGGGGGGGGGGGGGGAAGCCGGGTCTGGAAGCGGCCACGGACTTTGTTTTTAATTTGGTAATGTTGTCACAGTCGCAAATGACAACCAGTGAGATCTAGCGTCTCAAGTGCACCAACCACGGTTATAATCTGACATACAAGAAAGTGGGTGAAGAGCCAAAGAAAGCTATTTCTTTCATATTTGTCCTAGACATTGCAATTATGCTCAGGTAGCTCAATTGCATTAAGCGGCAAGCTATGTGCGCCTCAAAGTAATACTGTACTATCACTGTTGACTGGAAATGCGTCCTCAAACTTTACGGCGATTTCGATTGATGTTTCATTTAGACTTGTCAGCATTCTTACGTATTTGACCGCATATTCTCCGAAACTGGTTCTAGGCACACATTTTCGACTACATAGATTTCACTGACCGTTCTGCTGGGGCACGTTCATAAATGTTTACAAAACTAGTGAATGAAATTTTGCCAAGTAGCTACTATCATTGCACAATTTGTCTTGAAGTGTAGCAGCCTCCTTAAGCAATCCGAGCTAAGTAAAATAACAGCCGGTATATACCATAATAATTTTGATAAGTCTGCATCCGTTAGAATAGGTAACCAAAAAGGTAAAAAAAATTCGTGTACTGTTGACCAATTTTCAAATGTTCTAAGCAGCACTTTTTTTATTTCCACACCTGCTTTTGACTAGAAATGTCTTTCTGTGCCTTCAGCTTCCTTTTAGTATGTGTGTTATCATTGAGTCATTGCCTGGTTTGCAAATTGCGTTACGCTTCTCTCCTACAGGTGTGCAAGAGTAGCTCGTTTTCGAGGTTAGCACGAGACCCGAAATATGAAAGTGAATTCGCGTACAACAAGGTGGCCCAAAGAATGTTCGTCTATGATGGCATCAACGGGCTTTCCACTAAGGTATGTTCTCGCTTCGGAGAGCCTTCGAACATTCGTCCTTTAGTTAAGTGTTGGTATTTTTTTTCTTTATGACCCACGTTACCAGAAAGGAGATTCAATGTTGGAGCTAGGTGATGTGTCCAAACTGGTTAGTAAAATTCTATTTAGTGAAACATGGACGCCAGGAGACTGCTTAGCTACTCATCAACCGTTTCTGAATTTTCATTTCTACAACTGCTATTCCAGGCTGATTTTCAGTACAAAACAAAACAAAACAAACTTGATGTGCAGCATTATGACATCGCTGTTTCATAAATGCACCCTTTGTGGGCTAGTCATGAGTTAGCCGAAAGCTAGTCTTGTCAGGTAGCATAAAGAAAAATAAAACCATTTTGGGCACGGACCAATTGCAACGTTATTTGACGGAATGAGCCCACACATGCACCCTGTTGTCAATGTAGAAGACATAAGGTTGCCGTGAGTATATACCAGGCACGGGATACATTGATAGAAATAAATTAGCCACAGTGACACAACAATAATAAAAGCATGCATACGCACAAGTTCCCTAATGCACTCGACTGAGACAATGAAATCTGTAATCGGCAACAGAAAGAAACGCGACCAAGAAGTTAATACTTGGATCTCTACTGATACTGTCGGCGCCTGATTCCATGAACCGGGTACATGGAATCTTGCTTGAAGTTTATACCCCGTGATTACGCCGCATGCTACGTAATTAAACTGACGTCTTTTTGACATAATTATAAAACAGCACCAGGTACGCAGACAGAGAATAGAAAAACACCGCATATCCACGAAGTGAATGATGATGAGTGGGCGAAGCACCGGCCGGGGGATCATTCGGGCAAAACGCCGGAAGCGTTCGCCGGAAGCCGGCTTCCGGTTCCGGCTTCCGGAAGACGGACCATGGCGTACATATATATACTGTACATGTGTACAGTATCTACAGCGCTTATATAGCCCTTGTGCACAGCTGCACCTCTAGCGGGAGCGGCGAGTACTAGCGTGGCTACGACGGCGCGACGGCGCCCAAGGCTCGACCCTAAGGAGCTTCGCCCCAGAACAGGACGGCGCGCTGAGCGACTGGAAAAGTGTCCTGTGAACTACAAATACGTCGTGAAAGTAGGGACCTCTGGGCGAGCCGGTATGACAGTATAATTCAAAAACATCGCCAGGGCATCAGACACAGAAAAGAAAGAACAGTTATTTTCCCTCACAACAACGGTGCACCGTCCTGCATTTTTCTTTTCTCTGTCTGCGTCTTTGGCGCTGTTTTATAGTTTTGTTGCCAAACCAACTCACCCAATTCGCCCAACTATTTGTGACGTCTTTTTGTCTACGTGCACAGTGAACAAGCAACCCAGGTGGATTCTGAAGCGTCTTTTGACTAGCTCAGTGATCAGAAACATTTATGCTTTTTTATACTCTATCAGCTACATGGGGCCTTAAGTTACTCACTCTATATTAATAAATAAGCTACATTGTTACGGCTTAAGGGGCCAGGCTTATCAGTTAATCAAAGTTATCTACATAATCGCAAACAGTACGTAACAATAAACAGCTGTCCTTCTGATCAACACATAATCACAACGGGAGTACCACAAGGCTCGATGTTAGGTCCCCTTTTATTTCTTTTATATATGAATGACATCTGCAACATACCCCATACTGAGGAGATAGTACTTTTCGCCGACGATACAAATGTATTTTTCCACAGTAAAAATTTGGAAGAGGCCGTATTAAAAGCTAATATATGGCTAAGAGAACTATCATCATGGTTAGATGCGAATGATTTGCAGTTGAATACAAATAAAACGAAATATATCATCTTCAGAGCTCGAAACTCGCATATACATAATGGTTTCAACCTGCGTTTTGAAGACGCAGTGCTTGAAAAGACGAGCAGTATAAAGTTCCTAGGTGTATTTTTTTAGGAATATTTATCGTGGAATGACCACATATCCCTGCTCCAAAGTAAGCTATCTCGAACAACTGGCGCACTATGAAAATAGGCTCTTTAATTCCAAACAGATTAAAACTATTATATATCATGCATGAACTCAGTCCAATATTAAATACTGCTTACTGATATGGAGCTCTACAACGACGACCAATTTAAATAAACTAGTGGTTTTACAAAACAGACCTGTTCGTGCTCTTGAACGCGTCCGCTTCAATGTTACCACCTCTCCATATAAAATGAGGTATAAATTAGTTCCACCAAATCTTCTTTATAGAGAGAAGCTCTCACTTTATATGTTCACGCAAATTAAAGAAAACTGGGCAAATTTTGAGTCTATCTATCTTCTAACGACCACAGACAGCAACTTTCTTGTGAATAACTATAAACTACCTAAGATTAGAAATAATTAAGGGATGCAAAGCTTGTGGTATAACATTACTAAGCTCTTAAATGAAAACAAGGAAATGTTAGACCTAATAAAGCAATCGTCTTCAATGAAATTATATAAAAGAAATATATGTTACCGAACATAGCTCGTTGGTGTGATGTGCGGTTTTCATGTGAATTATGTGTGTTTTACGTTCTAAATGTTTATTCATGCCAGTTTGAGCCCAATGAATACTGTAGTGCTTTCATATGTAAGACATAGTAAAGAACCATATCTGTTTTTGTCTCCTGTTTCCTATATTTGTTCCCGAATGCGTACTGTTGCAAATCGTGACGTCAAGAACTGAAATAGCAGTACTACAAATATGGCTCATTACGTTTTTTATTAGTCGCCCAAACTGTGTGGCGCATGCTGTTTTTTGTGTTTGCACATCGTCGTGCTTGCTTTTCTGAGCTTGCAGTGTATAATTCTTTTTCTCGAACTTGTCTGATGAATTCCTTGTTCCCCACCTTCTTTGTCCCTTTTCGCTTATTCTTACGCTGTCCCGACTGCGTCGCTGGAGCGCAGATTGTACAGGCGTCAGGGCCTCAGTCGGGCGCATGCTAGCGCCTTTAGTCCTGACCCTTCTGGTTTTCTGCAAGCAAACTGGAAAATTTGTAAATAAAAAAAAAAGTTCTTACGTGCTTAACTAGCCCTAAAGCCATTCGCCTGCGGAGTCTTTTGTCCCTGATTTCTGCATTCTTCCAACAGCTCTGCGAGGGAAAGAAGAACGTGACGAACACGCCGTTCTTTCTCGCCGCTTACGGCATCGAATTCGACGACCCGAAGAACTACTGTGGTTACGGCGCTTTCTTCAGGCTCCGTTTCCTGAAGAAATTGGTCGGCTTCTTGGTTCACAAATACACTTCGCCATTAGCACTCGACGCGTGCAAGAAGTTGCGCTAGTGGGCCACTGACGCATCAATGAATCTCGTGGAATGGTTGTTTCGTCTTATTTCTTATTCGTGTATTCACGGCGGCGATTGGACACTGTACACTTTTTTTTTGCTAATGAAATTTTATTCTAATCCGTACATGATTTAAGTGTCATAGCAAACACCAGGCAGATTTTCATACCTTTTCTTGCGCTGAGTGCTTAGTTCATGATGTAGCAGTTTAGCACTTGAACATTATGGGCACGTGGCGTATAAATCTCGCCCGTTATATGCGTTATGTGGAATTTTCTTTTTAGAGAGGCTAGCCATACCCCGCTAATAAAACGATAATGACTGCTTTTTGTTGTGTACATATAGTAGTGACATCGTGTGCAGCGAAAGAGAACATCTTCGTTATGCATTGTACTTCTCCAAATCTTTATTCTGGCATTTCTTTTTGGCTTTGGCGGAGCTCAGTTCCCTTGAGTCAACGGGAGCGGAGCAACTGACTGGTTTTTATACCTGCTCTTTCTTTCACGAACTGAAGAAAAGTTCTTGTCACCAAATTATCTATGTATCGGAAATATTTATTTCCTCACGTAAGGACTAGCAATATGGCTCAAAAGCTACAAAGCTGTATTTGTGTGAGGCATGTCCTCGAGGAGCCCTTTTTTCCTTTTTGAGCAATCGAAATATATCATTCGAAATTAGGCGCCACTAAAAATTAAATCGCGCGAGCACACAAACTAAGGAACTTGCGCTGCAGACGGAGGAAGGAGAAGGTGAGAGTGTCGAGACTTTTCAGCACTCCAGAATGAAGTGCTTCTTACTTATCGGATATCACTGGCGCCTATCTCTGTAAGGAGCTCTAGTCGGCTACATATCGGAGGACTCGAGGAGGCTACACGCCTCTAATAATCAGCCGAACTTAAAAGCACCTTTAAAAGCCGCCTCTTCATTCACTTAGGGCATGTACCGCCTGCGCGAGTGGCCATTTTTGTACAACAGTAAATGCTCTTCTTACAATTCACCGTACGTGCGAAACGCTTCCTGCCTACGCAACTTCGAAGACTACTGCGAAACTGTGAGAATGTTTAATAACACTAAAAATATGAACTTCACGCGTTATAACTACCGTAAGATTCGACTTTCTTGCGATTATCTTACGCAAATTTTCCTTAATTGCTGCTCAATGAAACTGTACGCTAGCTGCAGCTTTACGGCTGCAGCTTTGGCTGCTAAAATCACGCAGAGCGTTTGATATAAATGCTAAAGCACAAAATCAAACATTGCTCTACCTAATACCTAACCTTCTCCGCAACAACAATTAATCCACGCACTTATTGAAAAATGTAATTCCATACACAGTTTAAAGAAGAATGTTACAATGTACTTATTCTCTGGTACTGCGTCCTAAATAATGTCTTCAGTTACTAAAAAAACTTTTTTATTGTTCTATAACCTTTGTACTCTGCTACATTCTCTAAAGTTTATACATTGCTAGGAATGGTTATTGTATAACGCTTGCCTAATCTTGTACTTTTTAATATGTTGCAAGTTTGCACGCGTTTGTTCTTGTTATGGGTTATTGCTGTTGCATTAATTGTGTGATTCCGTTACGCAATTTAAGATGCCTGTTCGTGATGTTACTGCTGCTTTCGAACAATTTCTTTGTCATGTTCTAATGTACAAAGCCATTGTTTTCCTTTTTTATTCTCACTGCTTCTGAGCAAATGTATCGGTGGAGGGACTTTGGTCAGGCAGAGTTCAGCTGCCTTTAGTCCTTTCAACTCAGGCAATGTATGTCGGAATAAACTGAAACTGAAACACTATGTGATTTTCTGCCTTCACAGCTAAATAACGCTTCTCTGTCGGACTTCGAGGCAGGATGATTGTTCGGTTTTCTGCACAATAATAAAAGGAAGCTTAGATCACGTACAGATATACACAAAGCTCGAAATTTTGCCGCCTAATAGCTGTCTACATTGCCAGCACCAGTAAATTGTAAAAAAAATGCTATGCAGGTACGCAAAGGCAGCCCAGCCTGCACGGGGATTTGTGCGCTTTGGTGGACTCAATTATCGCTAAGATCTAGCGTTATCAAAGTTATGTTTACAAACAGCTTTGAGTTTCCGTTTTAAACATTGCCGTTATGACATTGTTCAAAATTCTAAGACAATTTTGTAGTAAGGGCACTTGACTTTTTTTGTTCCTCTGGAATTTTTTTATTACATGGTAGTTTTATTAAATATTCAGGTTCAGTACTCTAATGTTTCACTAAAGTGCAACAGCCGCGACAAACAAAATTCCACCTTCATGCCTCACTGATTCCTTATAGCCCGCCGTTCTTGAAGCTTACTAAAGCTAATAGTGCTCTTTGCTGATAAACGAGAGGCTGCTTTTCTCCTTTTTGCCGCTCAGGCTACGCTATTTTTGTTTTACAAAACGAACATAAAAAAAGCCGACAGATCCCACGCCCTGCGGGAATCGATGTTATGCGAAGCAGTGTGCGGGGAGCCTACCAAGTTAACGAAACGCCAATGAGAGTACCCAGACGTAGGCAGCTTTTTCACGGCCTACATGACACGCATGTAATGAAATTCACGCCATGAGACCTCAGGAGTCCCTTTAGCGGTGCCTAGGAGACCTTAAGGTGAAAGCTTTAGCAATGCTCATAACTGTGACTTGAGCCATTAACGTTTAGCCTTTTCCTTCACTTAGTACCACGTCCGAACCCATTTCAGTGGTTTTTGAGTAGTAATCCTTTTTCGCTAAGTTATTGTCATTTTTGCTCAGTCATGCTCATGATTATGACTTCTACCACCACCCTTTAGTGTTTCCTTCACTTAGTACCCACGTCAGAACCCATTTCTGTGGTTCTAGAGTGTTCATCTTTTTTTTGCGGAATCATTGTCATTTGTGCTGAGTCATCCTCATGACTATGACTTCTACAACAATTATTTAGTGTTTCCTTCACTTAGTGCCCAGGTCCGAACCCATTTCGGTGGTTTTTGAGTGTTCATCTTTCTTTTGCTGAGACATTCTCACGACTGTAATTTCTACCATCATCCTTTAATCTTTCCTTCACTTAGTGCCCACGTCCGAACCCGTTCCAGTGGTTTTTTAGTGTTAATCTTTTATATCTGAGTCATTGTCATTTTTCCTGTGTCATTCTCATAACTATGATTTCTACCAGCATCCTTTAGTGTTTCCTTCGCTTAGTACGCACGTCCGAATCCGTTTCACTGGCTTTTGAATGTTAATCTATTTCCCTGGGTCATTGTCATGACCTACATGACACGCATGTCATGACATTTATGTCATGACCTATCACTTATGTTCGTCATACACTCATGTCATACTATGCCAATTTTGGTATCTACCAAGTTAACGAAACGGCCATGAGAGCACAAAGACGTAGTCGGCTATAGATAGATAGATAGATAGATAGATAGATAGATAGATAGATAGATAGATAGATAGATAGATAGATACTGTCGGAGTAGCAAATGTTCGCCAAGAAATGCTTCGCATTTAAAATTGAAGTGTATTAAGATATGTCAAGCTGAAAGCAAGAAGTCCCGATGACGGGGAAAAGAACCAATTTCCAGAAGTCTGTTTTCTGAAAATTTGAGAGAAGAACATGTGAGATCGACCACGTATCAATTAGCTAAATAAACGAAGAAAACGTACGAAGGTTTGCCAAATAGGAGAGCAAATATGTTAAAACGTTTTATGCCTCTGTCTCACGAGCACGCAAAAACTCTTTTACGCAAGCGGTCTTTTACCAAGTTGAAAGACTTTTGAATGAAGAGGTGCTGCGCAGCAGACACACGGCGCCGACGATCTCATTTTAGCGTTTCCTTCTGCACACGCTACCGAAAGCGTGGCGCTAGCGTTCGAAACAATATCAGCCAAAAAAATTATGTATCTCAAAATATAAAGTGAAAATTTATTGTTTACCGTTTTTCAAATAAATTTAACATAAGCAACGTTAATATAAAGATTTATTTTAGTAGTTTAAAGAGCGTCATCACGTGACATCCCCAGCCCGTTGGACCTGCTTACGAGAGTACAGAATAAAATGAGCAATACTGGGTTTACTACACCTTCTGCGAGACATAAAATAATTTTTTATGATGAGCCTAGGCGACAGAAAATTATGCATTCGATTATTTTCTTTATTATATGATAATTGCTGGTGCCCACTAGGTTTCGAGGCTACTCCTTTTCGGCCGTAAAGGATATCGGCGAACTCCTCGTTCAGAAAATACCGCTTCTGAAAAAGAGATCGCTCCCTGTCGTGTGTCTGCGGGTGAAACTCTTTTTCGGGAGAACTCTTTTTGCTCAAAAGACTTTCGAGTTCCCGCGTGACAGGGGTATTGGTTTAAGAAATGTTTTTGGAACAAACCTTGGGAAGGACAGAGGATGCGATAAGTTCTGATCTGACCAAGTGGGAGACTTAGTTTCTTTATTATTACTTGTTTCCCAACTGTTGAAAACCTATTTCTTCGTGTTTTCATAAAAAAGTGAGCCCATCAAATTGACAACGACTGCTTTCAAGCAAGAATTTTCTGTAGCATTCGTCAAACTCACCCTTACTTCGAAGAAAGTGCAACAGACAATGCTCCCAACTCTGTCCTTACAGTGTCGCAAACAAAAAATTATTTGACATTTCGACTTCCCTAAGCCTGCTCAACGCGCTACTCATTCATTCTCTTCTCCCATTTGGCGGGAGGGGGGACACTTAAGCATATATATGCTCCAAAAGAAATCAGTTTTCGCAGCACTTTGAAAATGTGTGATAGATGTTGATTCAGCAATTCTAAAATAAACAGCCGCAAGCATGGGAAGACAAGAGAAAAACGGCTGAAAGACAAGAGAGGCCAAAAATTTGTTCGCTCTACATTAGATGCAACTTTGTCGAAATGTTGGCGCCACGTTGCTGGTCAATTTAAACCAACCGATGCAGAGAGCTGCTCAATTCCTGACCAGATAACAAGTGCGGAAGGTGCGTTCGTCAAGCTAAAGTAAAATACTCTTTTTAATGCGTCTCCAAACATGTTACATTATTTGAAATTTTATATTTGCCTAATAAAACCGGAAAAAAGAACTTTACACTTTCAATACAATTAAATTACCCCAATTATTCTGATTTGCGTGGCATAACCACCATCTTATTATCAAGCACACCATAGTGGGCGACTCCGTATTAATTTTGAGCACGTGGGGTTCTTGAACCAGCATGTAAATCTAACTATACGGGTTTTTTCTTTCTTTTTTTGCATTGCGCCTCCACTTTAACACAGCATCCGTGGCCCTGATTCAAACCGTGACGCCAAACAAAGCAGCGCAACGAAATGAAATAGCCACTGCGCTGAAGTGACGTGTGGCTTACGAGAGCCGTAAGTCCTTCACTGTTGTCGAAGAGTTCCGATGAGCACATCCGGCGTGAAATATGTCATCAACGAACACACAGTTTAACTTGGTGCGAGGTCTGGCAAAGAAACTTGCTAATCACTCATGCAAACGTTAATGGGGACTACTGGCACTATTTGTCCTTAGCACACATTCATTAGGTTTCTATTCGGTGTGCGTTCATGGGACTATTGAATGCATACGTGCTTGAACATATTTAATAGGATTCTATAGTCGGTGTGCGTTTTTGTGATGCGTGAAAAAAGTATCCACGTGAAAGTCATTTACGACTTGGCTTTGTGTTTCATTTTGTGAGAAGGCGGTGGCCAAGAACTGGTGTGCACTGCCACGTGGTGGACAACAATTTACCGAAGAGCCAATTCCAACCGCCCCCTCCGTTATCGAGTGCGTCACTAGGAAACGCGCAGGGCTTCCCTATAAAGAGGACGGCTGAAACCATAAAAAATAAATACAACAAAACAGACTACGCACATTACGGCCACCTTCTCGAAGCGTTCGCTTGTTTGCGTCCGCGTACAGCGGCATGCTTTCACATGCAAACGACGCGTCCTGTACGAAACGAGCAATGATGGTTGCGGAGAATACGGCGAAAGCGCTTTGCGGGGGCGCCTGTAGACCACGGCAGCGGGGGAAACATTTCTCGCTACTGCGCCCATGTCGCCCCGGTGTTGTGACATTGCATGGTGGAAAGAAACAGGTCAATCTGCTCTTGCTCGGGTGTTTTAGGACCTCTGCTCAGTGTGATGTGATTACGTAACTGTAGAGACGCGTGTGTTACATCTTGTCGACCCTGACGAAGGATCAAAGCGAGCATTGCGAACTGAGGTCCTACGCACTTCTGAAGGTAAGCCGATGCACATGGTTGGTGAAACTTGTTGTCAGAGAAACGAAGCGCATGTTCAACTCTTGTGGTACAGCAAATAGGGCTCTTTGTGAAGCCGCATAATTTCGATAGAGGTTCGAAATGTTGTGTTTTTTGCTTTCGGTTGATTGCAACATGAGCTCTAAACTGTTTACCCGGTGATTATCTGCGTGTGTCTAGCATTCAGGAATATCCTGAAATATTCGAAGTAACACGTGTTCAGGCCATACAAAAGGATCTCATATCTGATATATCATTATTAAGAAAAGCATTCTAAGCAAACCCTCTTGCACATTACTGACCGTGGCTACTGTTGCTGCGTGGAGCTGCAGCTGGCTTGCAGATTAGCTCCCCAACAAGACAACACTCCCATAACGAACCAGATTATATGTAGCTCTGCAAGTGCTAAGTTGAGCTGGCGCACACCTTAGTTGTTACCGGATATACGCAGCGAAACAACAAATAGCACACAAAAGCAATCAGTAGAAGTTATATACGCCGTGCAACGCGTACTTCCTTTTCTAAGGCGAAGCTATCATTTCAGGGTTTTGACGTTTCAGCTTCGTCCGACACTTGGCGAGTAAGTTGACGTAGTCCTACAGAGAGCGAAATAACTTCGATCTCAGACATGGCGTGATGAAAACTGGTACACTCCATGAGGCAGTGTAATCAGCTGGTCGAGTGGACTACTTAGCGTGCGTAGAGGGGGATCCGTGTCTCGCTCGTTGGACCGGAAGGCACGTGACCAATATGCTTCAAAGCGCGTTGCGGAAGGTGAATAATACATTTTTGAAAATCCTGTGCGAGCCAGATGCCCTTTATCCGTAATTATACAGGACCTTATAGGATCCTGTACAAAACATGCATCATAGGGTCATCGTATATGAATATGGCACGGTGTATATAGGTCTTTTTCAATAAGACAGTTTTATAGCATTGCATTAACTGCCTCATGAAAGCTTCGAATCACATAGATTACAAAAGGTAAGTTGTAAATGCATATTTTTTTCGCCAGTGGCAGACAGTACTCTGCTACTCATTGAGCTGAATTAAATGAATAGACAGACATTACGTCCATGAAAAATCGAAATACATATTCCAATAAATAGCCTAATTCCCGCCTTCACCTTATTATTTCACAAAATTTCCAAATGCTTGTAAATCTCTATATCTAATTCATCAATTGGAATGTGTACCTTAAAATCACTAAATAAAAACTTACGCAGTGAAATTTTCCTAATGCTGCGCCTATGCACTTCCGTTTATTGTGCAAGTGGTGCCGGCCTATTCGGCTAATCCACCTAAAGGGTTCGAAATTAGCTTTCTGCCACACGCGCTTTTAAAAAAATTTGTTCACTCTACAACAAATTCCTCCTCCAGTCCACCCTGTGAAAGTGGACGCACGCCGAAGCTGTTGCCGGGGCTACATAAGCCCCACCAACGCAAGGCCTCGTACCGTCGAGATCAATGTAACGTCCACGAACTTGTCCGCGCCCTTTCCGTTGGTGCTTCGACGCCGCGGTGCACGTTCGCAGCGTCCCTACGCTTGCGCGTAACCCGTGTTGGCGAAGCGAACGTCACTAATTTTTTAATAGTCTTGCCCTGATGTCGATTACGGTCGCAGCACACTCTGCGCGACCGATGCACCGGAAAGAGTGCCCACTCACCGAGGACATACAAGCAGCACACTCTGCGCGACCGATGCACCGGAAAGAGTGCCCACTCATCGAGGACAGATACAAGGTGGGCACACGTTCGTCACCCGCGCACGTAGCTGTACCGGAGTGCAGCATATATCCTTATTCTAGTAGACCCTCCGCCTGGCGCAAGTGAGTTATTGAACTAATTCAACTTCTCCAAGTAAAGCGCGTCACAAGATCTGTAAACTACGACTTACGCACAACCTGCACACATGATAGCATCGGATTGTAATTTAAATATACAGGAAAACATAATTCCGTTACGAGGAAACTCAAAATTACACGTGCTCTGGAGACGAAAATGTTTCTTTGTCGACGCGACGGTGTGTACGCACGGACGCAGAAAGTTTGCCGGGGTAGGCATATACAGCGTCGCTGCAAAAACACCCGTGTGTGAGCATTTCAGAGTAGAAATTAGTTCCTCGTTAACTTACTCTCTGCGCGTGCTACTTTATGGATAAGAAGGATAGGAGGTTTGAGTGGGGAATATACAGCAGCATTGCAGGGCCTAAACCAAACGCTAATAAACGAAGTTAGGTCACAGGCTGAAATCAAGCCATTATGAAAAGAAGGCCAACTGACTAACACAAGAAGCAAACAGCAGGAACGAGAAGTAATAATAAGCATGCGGAATCACAAAATAAAAGCATCTACACATAAATGCGACAAGGTTATATAACAACCCAGACTGTAAATTATTGGGGTTTATTTAAAGGGGATAAACGGAAAATTTTACGGCTAGCTAGCTTCAAATATTAGGTTTCTGTAGTAACAAATTCTTAATTTGTAGCTAATCGCAGCTCTTGAAACCGTGGAAATGACAAAAATAGAAAATCCACTTCGCATCAGCTGTTGTGAACTGTCATACCGGAGCCCTCCACTACGGCGTGCATCATAATCAGAACTGGTTTGTCACGTAAAACCCCACGAAGAAGAAGAATATATCTTACGCAGCTTCAACACTGGCTGATTCTCAGAAAGCGGCATAAAGGGACGTTACGTGGAGATTACCTCAAGTTGGCTCTTATAGCGCGTGCGATTCAATTTGAGAAGAACCCGCGGGACCTTCGATGGTAGTTTTGTTACCCAAAAGTTGATATAAACGGGCCCACAGGAACTGTTTCTGGACTTCCATAAAAATGTCGTATCGATGTAGTTTGACCTAACATTTTCTTTAGTGTCTCGTTGAGTAGTGGGGCATAAAAGCTTGGATAATTAGTAAATACTTAAGTGCAATCTGAGTGAGAGGCTGCGCTTATTAGCCAGCGCTCATGTCTTGAGGGCTTTCCTTTGTCTTTGTTTATCTTTATCAATGAAAATTCAACGTGATCGTTAAAAATTTTAAATATAACGCGCAGAGCTGAAAGGATGAACTAGCGGTACTCTTACAAGCATGCAAGCAAAGGAAAGTCACAGTTCGACAAATCGCGTACGCGCAACAATAAAAAGGGAAAAAACGCGCGAACGGAAATGAAACACTGAGTAAGTTAAACTTTTAGTCCAACAATATGACTCATCAACGGCCGTTATTCTTTTTTTATATGCCACATCTTTTAGATCATTATCATCAATTTGACAATAGTAGGTGCATCGGAATCACGCAGCTCTTGAGCAAAGAAGAAGTCCCGGGTCTCAAAATTAGGCAAGCAGCGGGTCCCCGCGCTGACGACAAAATTCGCGAAGGTAAGACGTTCGCTAAAAACGAAATCCCATCCTCTTCGCCTCAAACAGGTCGTCACAAGAGATAACGGCGCATCTACGCACGCCCAGGTAAGCCATCGTCTGGTACGCGCAATAAGCGCGACAACTCAAGGACCGACGGCCACGCTGACGCTAGCTGGGTCACGCAAGTGCATGGTAATCACTGCGCATGACGTATTTGTCCTCCCTCGGGAGACACTTCGCCTGACGAGGTACACTGAAAGACTAGCTTCAGTCACGGATGGGAAGTTGCGATGCAGAGTACTCACAGCCCATCACAAACAAAGATGATGCGTAAATGAAGGAGTTTATCATTCACATTCACAAGGCAAAATATGTAAAGAAGGTGTATAAAACAGATAAAAGATTGCGCATCTTCTTGCCCATGTCCTGTTTTATTCTTTTCATTTGTTTACTGTTCCGGAGCACCCAATCGATTTATTGATCACGAATAAATTAATCTACGTGCAACCAATAGTAAGTTCCACTCAGCGTGGCAGTGCACGCCAAAGTATTGCGAGAATATCTCTGGATGATTTATCGCAAACGTGAATAAAATGTGAAGAAGCACACGCTGAAACAGGTATTCATTGTCAATAACTGAATGGACACAGTCTTTCCGGCTTATATATCAGATGCCATGCAAAGTCAAAACGCACAAATTGCCCTGGCTCGCACATAGGTATACTATAAATACAAAATGTCAACCTATCGTGATAGACTGGGCTTCGGCTATTTCTTGAATGTCTCATCGCCTGCATTGAAATTATAGGATCTAAACGTCAGGAAGATCTCTACTAAGTAAATATTCGCGGCCTCGATGTTTGTTATGGCAATGTGAGATTTCTTCGCTTCGAAAATATATTGTTAATTTGAGAACGCGCTTAGTTGCGAGCACAACATGAATAGCTGAGACTGACACACAAGCTTACAGGACAAAGCGCATATAGTCCCTGTAAAAGTTCATGTCACTCTATCTTTCAATTCGTGCGGTGCTCCATACGCGACGTGTTTGCAAAGTTAACCTGAACCAAATATCCCCATTTATTGATCTGCGCCTAAGATAGGTGCATGTTATGTCCACGTATTGCAATGCATAATTTTTGCACTGCAACTCGTAGGCCGCAGGTTGTCAGCACCATCCATAAGTGTGATATTCGAATTCAAACACGTCTACGGGCGTATCCCTTGGTTTAAAAATACGCTAGCAGTGTTGCGCGCAAACTGTATTCTAGAAAAAAAATTGATTCTAGTGTTTTACATGGCAAAACCACGATATGATTATGATTATGATTATAGTGGGTGAACTCCGGGTTATATTGACCACCCGGGGTTCTTTTACGCGCCCCCAATGCCCAGTACACAGGTGCTCTTGCATTTAGCCCCCATCACAATATGGCCGCCGCGGCCGGGATTCTATCCCGGGATCTCGTGCTTAAAAGCGTAACACATAAGCCGTTAAGCCACCATGGCGGGTGTATTCGAGAAACCATTGGTTGCATTGTTTGTATGGCGATGTTGCATTATTGTAAAGCGGGTCTTAAGGAAGACGCACTACGTTGCGGAATTGGAAGTACTAGTAAAGGAAACGTTACCGTCAGTTGGTGGCTTCGGTCGCCCAATTCCCAATGCGTGTGACTGGGTTAGTTGGGAATCATTACAATAACAATGCAACAGCGGGCGGAGGACGGAAAGAACGAACTCTAGCGCTGACTGCAAATTGAGGGTTTATACAAAGGGCGTATATATATATATATATATATATATATATATATATTATCCACCCACTTGCGGACCGTTGTTTTTTCATCCATTTTCATTTTCCATTAATTTATCATTTCTTTAATTCAATTAGTAAAGTACAAGTAATTTCCCCTATGTTGTACTCAGTGTCAATGTTTGTTGGCTTCTTATGATATTATTAATAAAAATAGGGCCCGTCGGTTCCCTTTCTTCTCGTTCAATACATAACGAGGGTCTCGAATCCGGCAACTTGATGCCTTCAGGTTTCATATGTGGGCTATTGGCCACTTGCCATCACCCATTATGATCACGTGCTCGTGACGCCTGCGGCAGAAAGGATGTTCCACATCCGCCCCTAGGTTTGTGAGTGGTGGCGCTGGCTAACACTCACAGGGTTAGTTCTAGTTGTATAACATAAATACCCCAGAAAGTGGATAGGAAAACGGCTCTGCGGCAGCTCAATGGTGAGAGCATCGCACGCGTAATGCGAAGACGTGGGTTCGTTCTCCACATGCGGACAGTTGTTTCTTCATCCGTTTTCATTTTCTATTAATTTATCATGTCTTTATTTCAATTAGTAAAGTACAAGTAATTTCCTCTGTGTTGTCCTTGGTGTCAATGTTTGTTGGCTTCTTATCATATTATTAATAAAAACAGGGCCCCTCGGTTCCCTTTCTTCTCGTTATATATATATATATATATATATATATATATATATATATATATATATATAATGATTATTTTTTATTCTCAGCATCATCATCAGCCTATATTTAAGTGGCCTGCAGAAAGGTGGCCTCTTACAATGATCGTGCTCTAGCTTATCTCAACTTGCGCCTGCCAATTCCTTATTTCATCATCCCACCTAATTTCCGGCCGTGCTCAACTGCGCTGCCCTCCCCTAATTGGCACCCATTATGAAACTGTAATGATCCACTGGTTATCCATCCTACGCATTACATGGCCTGCCCAGCTCCATTTCTTTCTCCTAATGTCAACTAGAATATCGATTATCTCCGTTTGCTCTCTGATCCACACCACTCTCTTCCTGTCTCCTAATGTTAGGCCTAACATTTTCGTCCTATCGCTGTTTGAGCGGTCCTTAACTTGTTCTAGAGCTTCTTTGTTAACCTTCAAGTTTCTGCCCCATATGTTAGCACCAGTAGAATGCAATGATTGTACACATTGCTTTTCAGTGACAGTGGCAAGCTCCTAGTCAGCAATTGGTAATGCCTGCCACATGCACTCCAGTCCATTTTTATTCTCCCGGTAATTTCCTTCTCATGACCAGTGTCTCCTGCAAGTAATTGACTTACTCATTCAAAGTCTTGACGCTGAGTGACGATCATGAATTCTTGTTCCCTTGCCAGACTATTGAATATTACTTTCGTCTTCTACAATTTAACTTCAACCCTACTCTTACAGTTTGAGGATTAAGATCCGCAATCCTTAGTAGTAATTCGTCCCCAGTGTTGCTCACCAGGACAATGTCATCTGCAAACGGGAGGCCGTTGAGATATTCGCCGTCAATTCTCACTCCTAAGCTTTGCCTATGTAATATCTCGAGTTCTTCCTCTAATACCGTGAATACCATTGGAGAGGTTGTTTCTCCATGTCTGTCCCCCATCTTGATAGCTTTTTTCTCGTGTGGGGAAACAAGGTAGCCGTGGAATCTTTGCAGATATTTCCTGACATATTCACGTATGTCTCCTGTTTTTCTTAGTTACGCAATCCCTCCTTGAATGCTGGAACTTCTACTGAGTGAAATGCCTTTTCATAACATATGAAGACCGCATAGAGAGTTCGATTGTACTCTGCAGACTTCTCAATTGCTGATAGATTACATGGACGTGATTCATAGTAGACTGTAACTCCCTGAAGCCCGCCTGCTCTCTTGGCAAATATGTTGGTGAATATTTTATACAATAGTGAAAGAAAGCTAACGTGTTTGTATTCTTAAATTCTTTAACGCCTCTCTTCTGATTTATTAGTATAATATTGGCACTCTTCCTGCTCTACGGTACACTAGAACTTGTGAGGCATTGCAAATAAAGGACCGCATAAAGCAACCACACTGATTACAAAGTAATGCTATAAACCCCTTCCTACCCTTCTGCACCATTAAATATTTTCCTGTAGTCGGTACCACGCAAGTACAACGGGGAACATAAAAACTGTTTTGTAAAATGCACCAAGGAAATTCTGCATAGTCTTCCCCCTTCATCCGGTACAAAGTACTTAGGACAGCCTGGCAAACGCCTCAACGTCAGACTACAAGAGCACAATATAAAGAACAGAAGAGTGGGGAGGCGTTTCTCGCATTGAATTTTAATCAGTGTGGTTGCGTTCCAATGTTTCCCCAGACTGTGGTCGTCGCGAAACAAGCGGGTGATCGCTCAAGGGTGATAACTGAGGCCTCAGTCATTGCCAAGGCTGATTGTGTAAGCAAGCCCCCAGTTGCCCAGTCTGACAGAGAATTCACCTATGTTAAATGTGCGGAGAGTGGCTCTCGCTCTTAATCAACCTTGCTTTCTCACAAGTTAACGATGAGTGAGTATGTTTGGTTTAGCGTTTTGTTCTTTCTCGTTTTAGTAATGATAGAAACTTCGCAATGATACAGTTCGATTGCAATCACGTGTTTGGCAATGCCCATATACTTATACATAGGGTGATAACTTTAAAGTTTTACGCAATATTTGAAAGTCGTCTATGACATAATGCATAATTCTGGTCATCGAGCAGGGTTATTTAAAGAGGCGAAGATTATTATCACGAGAAACCAGAAACATGTATTTAACCAAATAAGTAAAATTTAGTAATTAACATATTATTTATTTACATTACGGCACATATTGCAATTTACGTATTATAGCCTGTGAGATGGCGAGACGTATACACTACGAAAGAATTTCCAGGGAGACATCACTGTCGACATATTATTTCCCAAGATGAGGTACATAATGCATGGGCGTTCCAGTAACTTTCTTTCTTCAATACATACTTCTTTTTGGGGTGTTACGGGCTAAAACTAGTTCTGATTATGAGGCACGCCGTAGTGGAGGGCTCCGGAATAATTTTTACCATCTGGGGCTCTTTAACGTGCACTACAACGCAAGCACACGGGCGTTTTTGCATATCGCCTACATCAAAATGCGGCCGCCGCGGCCGGGATTTCTTCAATACATAAGAGTGCCTTTTGTTAGAGAACAATGTAGAACAGCAGTGCATCTTTACGGCGACTTTGATGGCGACTATCTCCAAACTGATGTTATTGAAGAAATTGATTCCATGTGGATACGACTTGCAAGCTCTACTGGCTACAATTTATCAATTGCAATGTGTGCCGCAAATTAAATAATTTGAAAGAAAGTTAATAAATTTCTCGCAATTTTTTCAATGCGTGTTTCAATTTCCCGTGAAAGAAATGTTCGGCTCTCGGAATATTGTGTCTAAAAGACTACAATTATGTAATCTGCAACAGACGATTTTTTTAAATTCCGTAAAACATAAAAGTGGTCTTCCCGAATACGTGGCCTTTTAATAAACTCATAGTTGGAAGACAGCGCTTGCGTTCATTTTCCCGTTCATTCCATCCTCCATACGCGTGGGCGCAGTTTTTACAACGCCTAATTAGGTCTATAGGCTGCTTACCGTGACTGCACGCACAATATCAAGGGTTGCAGAGTATCTTAAGTCAATATGTACCCTCCCTACCCCCCTCCCCCCCGGGCTTTACGCTAAGAATTGTTCTGGCCAGACTGTAACGTGGTCCTTTTTTTGGGGGGGTGGGGGGATTTGAACTCATTTCTTGAAGTTTGTCCATGGCAGGTAGCATAATTCTAGGTCTTCAGCTGAATTACTCGAACAGGTGGACATTAATTGCAAGAAACATCGAAATACACCGATATGTTTCACGATATGCCGTCCATGCCTGTTCCCAATACCATCGCCTCGTAAAATAACTGTGATTGTATAGAGACGTCCTCTTCTGGACTCATCTGATTGGTTCAGCACTTTGCGACTGCAAAATAGCGCCGCGAGAAATTGGCCCAAAACGGTCGCACTTAGATATAAGCAATGAATTGCGACCGGTGTCGCGACGGCCCTCAGTCACCGATGTGAATGAGCCGTTGACGCTTAGCAGCACATATACCGTCAAACACATAACATAAATACCCTATAAAGACGAAGGAGGAAGAGCCATCACCGTATCTGTAGCGGTAGTGTGTCACGTGCCCGCCACGCAGAGGTTCTAGGTTCTGCACCCATTGACAGGCCAGTTGATTTTAATTACGCTTACTTTATCTGAAATGCAAAGCTCAACAACAGTTTACGAACAATTCGAACTTATGGTTATATTTGAGTTGAAGAAGAAAATATTTTGTTTTCCCCAATGTCTTCATTGACTTTTGGCTTCACCTTTTTTCAGTGCCCACTTGATTCATTCGAACGCTCTAAGGGGCTTCTTGGTAAGAGTTTTGCTTTCTTACAGAGTTCTCTCTTTTTGCACACCATCATGCACACCATCTACGTTACCAGAATAATCTTCTATTGCTTAAAGACACCCAGAAGCTTCTGCCCAGAGCGTGATGAAAACGCAGCATATTGTCGTACCAAGATTCTGCAATTCTATAGTAAGGTGGCTAGAGGCATAAGTGCACATGCTGACCTAGTGATGTTGAAAGAGGGGTCTGCTTAACACCTTGCTTTTGTTTTTGCCTTCAATTGCTTGTACTGTATTTTAACTGATTGCACTGACTGTAAATGAGCTCTATTTACAGGCCTGATCTAAAGTACAGTTAAAGCTATCACTATTCAGCTAGAGCTACCTATGTATAGATATCTATAGCTAGATATAGTATCATAATCAAGACACAGAGAGCGCTACTATGATGTATGCTCTACTGTTGGGCATTTTTGTGGGAAGTTTCACAGACGAGGTGTCCTATGCACCTGGAGCTGGGTGCCGCTCTGGAACTTTTGTCGTTTTCTACTGAATGTGACCATTTTGCCAATAATAATACTAAATGCAATACAAGTGCCGTTTTATTGCTGAAAATTTAAGGAATTGGCAATTGTAAGTGAGCCTCTATTTTATGAAGGCGAATCCGATAGGTCAGTGTAAAGCTGCACGCATTACGCTTTTAGCCAGTGACAATTGGTACTCATCGCAGGCAGCGTAGTTTTGGGAAACCTTGACAGCATTATGGAGCCAATACATTGTTTATTTGACTGAAAGTGAACATACGAGTAACATTCAGGGTGCCCTAAAGTGTCTTATGTCAGCATGATAATTTAAAAGAACATTGCGTGGCATTCTCTGCCGTTTATTTTCTTTGTTAAATGAACACACCGGGCATCGAAGCACCAGAAAATTCTCTAAATGCTCTAAGCAAGCTCTATAAATTATTTCCTCTAACATATTTTCTAGAAAACAGTTTCAGTTTCATTTTCGTGGAGGAGTGTGTTACGACGTCATGTTGCAGAAGCTGCTCACATCAGAGCAGGATGTCGCGATGTAGGCGACGTGTTAACGCTTGTCGGAGTATTTTCGGGCGTGTTATATTGTTGCTCAATGCTCGGTGCCATTTATTAGCATAGCAGATGACCAAGCGTGCCGGATCGAGTGCCAAAGCATCGGGATGCCCACCTCTCACGTGACCATCTTCCGTACACAGCATGGACAGAAATGGCCCCAGACAAAGTATCAAGAAAACGGACGTGGTTTTGGGAAGACGTCTGAAATTGCCATAACATAAATTGAAATGTTGCAATAAAGTTTTGCACGCAGTGTCCTATAGTACCTTTTGTATATTTGACGCAGGATAGGTTCATAAGAAAATGATGAACTAGTCTTCAGATCTGCAATGCTTATTTCGCTACTGTTAGGTTTAAGCGTGAAACAACGTTTTGCAGTCGAGTTGACAAGCAGACCCTGCGCATGGCGGCAATGGTCACCGTCCTGTTCCTTTTGGCCACGGCCTCATGCGGCATCGCATTCGATGTGGAGAAGCCCACTTCTCAGGGTTTCGTCGGCGGAAACCGGATCGGAATACTGGGTCGCACAGTAGAAGAGTACCGTGGCATTCCGTACGCACAGCCCCCACTGGGAAGGCTACGCTTCCAACCACCCCAACCCCACCAGAATTGGGAGGGTGTGGTGGACGCCACAAGCAGGAGGACTGCTTGCCCACAAGTAGGCGTACTTTCTTTTTATCGTCAAACAGTTAAAAGTGCTAATTCATAGAGGTGAGCAGGCAGCTGACTTGCTCCAGTGAACAGGGACATCATGCGAGCACTAAGAGGAGATATCATTTCCCGACCCACGGTTTAGTGTTGCAAGATGAAGGATTATTGGGGCACATCTTAGCTCTCTTGTGCTTGTGTGCTCAATAGTTGAATATACTACCAAGCGTACATTTTAAACCCATTCATAGTGAGTATTGAGATATCATTTAGGACACTAAGTATGACAATCCATGACAAAGCAATTGTGGAAGAAACCATTTCAGGATTACTAATGACGTTATTGCAATATGCATTGAAGCAATGTAGTTACGCCCCGTTCTGCCATCGCCGAATCTCGTCATACGCGTGTATTAGGCGTGTGCTGCAGCCACGCTACTCTCTCATGCTTCCCTCTGGAGACACAACGCCATCTAGCAGTGCCACCATAAAGTCTGCGCGTGGCGTGTGTCTGAATATATATTCATTAGAAGGGTAAAGACTGTGACACAGGCCAAAAGGATTTTAAAGCGTTTTCACTTTTCGGCACCCCCACGGGAGCCTTCTTCACAGTAACATTTCAGACAAGATTGTCAGAAAATGTATGACGCAGGTTCGGTTCCACCCAGCACCGATTTTTTAAAGGATTTTTGTTATTGAAGAGCGTCACATAACCAATGCGTATACCCAGTGACCTAAGTTGGCGTAAAAGGGGTTTGTTGAACGGCGGCATTTTCTAATTGCATTTGTAGCGAAGCTCGGTAAAGGGTCTGGGCGCGGTGCTTGAGGTGCCCATTTTACGTGGATTCAATGCCAAATACAGCCTAAAGTTTATTTACTTTTATTTCTCTGATAAGTGGTACATACCCAGCGGTACATACAAACTTACAAAGTGACCTAAGTCAGCATAAAATAGTTTTATTGAAAAGATGCACATACTCACTCACCCAAGCTAACGTGAAGTAGGTTTATTGGGGAGTGGCGTATACACAGTGTGACCTAAGTTAGCGTCAAAGGTTAAATAAAGAAAACGATAATACAGAAAACGGGTTGAATCTGCGACAGAAAGGCTAGTTTAACGATAATTGTGTTAAGGAAATATTGTTCTGGACTACAGTCTCAGTGCATATGTGTGTAATGTAATGGGGCTCAATGAAGGTTTCTTTTTTTATGCGTTCGTTGTTCAGCACGGTGCACGCTGTTCAGCACAGTTCAATGCAGTAAACTAAAGTATACCCTGACTAGGCTCTGATTGGTTGCTTCTAGAGTAGTACTACTACCTCCCTACATTATTGATTTGGGAGCGGATTGAAAGTTAATGTTATTATAAATTATGAGATACAAAACGGTAATTTTATTACATTTGAGTAAGGCGAATGAATTTCAACTGATTGATAATAATCTGTGTAAAATAATGGAGAATCAACAGAACAAGGCTAAGACGCCAGGACACAAACTCAGAACTTGTGTTTATTGAAAAAAAAGCGACGCCCTTTTAAAGCAATTTGCCAACAAATATAGGAAATACACCAAGCATCCACTAGGAGAACGTGTCCTAAGCTGGAGGGCATAGAGGAAGAGTGCAAGTCCTTACATTCCTTAGAGCACCCTACTTCGTGACGCGAACTCACGTTCATGGTGTTGTGTAGCAATGCAATTATTCCCTCCCAGTAAAAAGAAATAACAATGTCAAATGGGATCTATTCATGCAGGTCGTCATTAGCCCCCTCCTGAGTGCCGGCGTGAACTTCACTGAGGACTGCCTGCACCTTAACGTCTGGACCCCTGTCGCGCGCATCCAAACGCCCGCTCCTGTGCTCGTGTCAATCCATGGCGGAGGCTTTTCACACGGCTCCTCCAGCGTCGAAGTTTTCAATGGCGCCATCCTGGCCGCCAGAACTGGTTTCATCGTCGTCTCCTTCAACTACAGGCTCGGCGTCCTCGGATTCCTAGACGCGAACTCACCAGAGGCACCCGGTAACGTGGGCCTCATGGACCAGAACTTGGCGTTGAGGTGGATCCAGGAAAATATTCACCATTTTAGAGGTGACCCATCGAGAGTGACGATTTTCGGGGAGAGCGCGGGAGGCATGAGCGCCCATGCTCACGTAATCTCGCCAATGAGCAGCGGCCTCTTCAAGACGGCGTGCCTTATGAGCGGAACGCTACACAGTCGAGATTTTGTCGAGCCCGTGAGCGAGAGCGTCCACAAAGGCAACGCTGTTGCTGTGGCTGTCGGTTGTGCCGATGGTAACACTAGCTTGGCCTCCCACCCAGAATCAGTGGTGGCCTGCCTGCGAACCAAAAGTGCCGACGAACTCGTGCTTGCGGCGAGCGAAAAGCTCGCGCCCAAGATATTCCCGTTCGTGCCGACATTTCCCAACGAATTCCTGCCAAACGATCCGGCTGTAGCGGTGAAAGAAGGCTTGTTCAACCCTGTCGACCTAATAGTCGGAGTGACCACGGACGAGGGAGCCATAGCACTGTTGTACCCTCCCAGGCTGCAACTGTTGGCAGAGAGGATTGAAGGCCTCGAAGAGGAGTCATTCAACAGGTCTATCCACGAGAGTATCTTCTCCTGGCTGAAGACGAACTCCTCGAAGAACCTCGCCCCATACACTTCTGAAGTGTGCGACAAGGCTTCCCTGAGGCGTGCGTACGTGGACTTTCTCTCGGACAACACCTTCGTGTGCCCCAAGCACTTCACGGCCGAGGGTCATTCCGAACACGGTCACTCGGTGTACTCCTACGTCTTTGCCTACATGTCAGCAAAAAGTGACCTGCCAACGTGGATGGGCACGCCGCATAGTTGGGACTTGGGCTACATACTAGGATTCCCCCTCGTTAACCAGGAGCAATTCGACGCCAAAGACGCTGCCATGTCCCAGACTTTCATCAATGTGCTGTCAACCTTTGCTGACACTGGGTGAGTGACATTTTTATTTAGCATAAAGTGCTCATCTATTGGGGTTTTAACAGTACGCGCTTTTGATGTTTTAAGTTTTCAGTTTCTTGTGTTCTTCTTACGCCTTCTTAATTAGTGTTCGACAGGAAAAGATCGTAGCAGCGTGGTAGTGTCTCTTATATGTCACCCGCCGTGGTTGCTCAGTGGCTATGGTGTTGGGCTGCTGAGCACAAGGTCGCGGGATCGAATCCCGGCCACGGCGGCCGCATTTCGATGGGGGCGAAATGCGAAAACACCCGTGTACTTGGATTTAGGTGCACGTTAAAGAACCCCAGGTGGTCCAAATTTCCGGAGTCCCCCACTACGGCGTGCCTCATAATCAGAACTGGTTTTGGCACGTAAAACCCCATAATTTAATTTTTTTTCCTCTTATATGTCTCTCATTTTTAAGTTTTACGACAATTTTAAAAATCCTCTGTTGCAGGTAGCATAATTCTTATCATTTGTGCTGGGTTATTCGAAGAGGCGGACATTAGTAGCACCAGAAATCTAAACACATATTCAACTGACTAACAAAAATCGACACCCCGTAGAATTGGTGCACATTTTTGCAAATGTGTTATATTTATGTTCGAAATTCTCGCGGAGTTAGCACAATGCTCATAAGCACAAAGTGAATATGATTTCTAAAGTGTTACTACCTTTGTCAAAAAAAAATCACCGCATATCCACGGGGTGAATGATGATGAGTGGGCGAAGTTCCGGAGGGAATCATCGGTAAACCGTGTATGTTCCGTGTAATTCGCCCAGTCTCGCCGCACTTTGACTTCCACCAATGACACGCGCCATATGTGACGTCATTCCACTTTTATAACAGCGCCCTTCATTATAATTGCACCATCTCCCGCTTAAGGGGACGCCAGCACAAACGCGTTAGAAACGTGCAGTACTCTCTAGTAAGGGGGAGAGGCCACAGCGTCTTACGCAGCCGTTTACACATGCCGGAATGTGCACCGCGTTTGCCGACGCCATCACATGACTGCTGAGAGAGTATAACCCCCGTATTCATAAACGCTCCTCGACTTGACTTGCCACCGCCTTCAACGCGTTTCGAACGCGCTGCCCAAGGCGGTGGCAAGTCCAGTTCAAGTCGAGGAGCGTTTATGAATACGGGGGTAAGGCGGAGAGGCCACAGCGTCTTACACCAGCTTCTTACACGGGCCGTAATGCGCTAGCACAAACGCGTTAGAAACGCGCAGTCTTTCGTTAATGTTGGGTATTTATTGTCATCGTGGTGCGTGTGTCCATGTGCGCTTCGTGGCGTAGTCAGTTGCTTTCTTGCGTCCGTGGTGAACGGTCGTGCGTAGCATGAGCTCCGAAGGAGCGGTTTCAGCGGCCCGGCAGGGCCGCGGTATCAGGTCAACTGAAAAACCAGGCCAGGACTACCAACTGATTTTGCCATCATTGCCAACAGGTGCGTCCGTTTTGCACACAGTTTTTTTGCACGGGGATGTCAAGGCAAGGCCTTACAAGGTGGAACATTTTCGCGACACTCTTATACGACTGTCGCTCATGCCGGAAGTGGTTGCCCTGGGTGCATATCAGATGAACCATCTGTGGGCGGTGACTTTCAAGGACGAAGAAGGGAAAAAGAAGATTCTTGCTGCGGACGCTTTTGATGTCAAGGACCACCGTTGTGTGGTCGTCGACCCGTGCGACCGTGGCGTCCGACTCAAGCTCTACTGGCTTCTTCACGGAGTACCCGACGAAGACGTTCGTACTGCTTTGTCACCTTTGGGAAAGTGACTGAAATCACCAGGGACAAGTGGCGGGTCCAAGGATGCGTTGACAAAGGGTCAACCACCCGTTCCGTGACACTGAAGCTGAAGGCTGGCGTCACCACTGAAGACTTGCCCCACCAGCTGCGAGTAGCGGAAGATGTCGCGCTCGTGCACGTCCCAGGCAGAGCTCCTCTCTGCCTCCGATGCCGGGCCATCGGGCACATACGACGCGAGTGCCGCGTACCACGCTGCGGGCTTTGTCGTCGTTACGGCCACGACGAGACTCAGTGCGTGCGAACCTACGCAACAGTGACAGGCCCGGCATTGAAAGAGGACGCGACTGATCACCTGATGGACGTGGTAGACGCAGTGGAAGCCGCTGGTGAAGGGAGTGATGTCCAGCCCTCGGTGTTGACGCCTCTGAAGAAGGCAACACCTGCTGACGAGGCCAAGCCATCGGACGGCGGGAAAGACCCATGGGATGACACGGCAGAGCCAAATTGCTCGGTTGAGATCGAGGGTAAAGACGCCAAGGAAACTTGCACCTTAGCAGAAGCGACGACCGGGGAAACGCAGGACACTTACGACACCGTGATGCCTGCGTCTTGCAGTGCGCCTGCTAAGAGGCTTCATGAGGAGACGGATGAGCAGGAAGAAAAGGATCAAGAGAAAGGGAGTAGTGACGAGCCTCCTCCGAAGGCTCCACCCGGACGCCGACCGGCGTTCAAGCCCAAGCCCGGCGTTCAAGCCAAACGCCGCACTACAACCCCGACGCCTCCGCTGAAGCGGAGGCGTTTCTAGGAGAGCAAGAGTGTTGTGGTCTGGGGACTAGGGTTTGTGGGTGGGATGTGCTTTGGCCGTCGTCATTGCTGTTTAAAGCCCCGAAAACCACGGTTCGCCTGGCTAGACCACCGTGTCAACGAAACAGGAGATGTGAGACGGACGATGTGTGGTAACTGCATGGTGCAGATTATCTTGTCTTTAAAATGGCAGCTAGCATTTCGAATGGTCTTTGTGTCGCGACGTTGAACGTGCGTGGACTACGCGCGCGTAGAAGGCAATGTCAAGTTAATCGTATCCTTGTTGAAAATAATATTGACTTATTGGCCATTCAAGAAACAAAAATTGGGAGTGATGAACAGACGGAGCAAATGGTTAACATTTTCCGCCCCAGATATAGCGTATGCGTGTGTCATGCGGTGGGTAGGTCTGGGGGCTGTCTTATTTTCTTGCGTAGCAGCATTGCCGTGGTAGAAGCGGTCACGTCATCCGAGGATGGTAGATTGGTTCTCTGTGATTTTACTTTTTCAGAGATGCCTTGGAGGGCCATATGCGTGTACGCTCCTAACGTAGCACGGGAGCGGGAAGTCTTTTTTGGTCAAGTTCAGCAGCACATAATTGTGAAAGGCATGTCATTTTACTGGGTGATTTTAACTGTGTTTGCTTTCCAGAAGATACATCTAAGTTGCCCAGCGTTCGCGATAAAAGTGCCTTGCTTTTAAGTTCGATTGTCAGGGAGCAAGACCTTGAAGACATTGGTTATGTGTTGTCAAGTGAAAATCATGCCGTGTATACGCACTACCAAGGTGAATGTCATAACAGGTTAGACAGACTTTATGCTTCATTAACCTTTGTACCTTTATTCTCAAATTATCAAGTGATACAAGTTAGCTTTAGCGATCATTGCATGGTTATGTCAACGATAGGAAAGAAACAAAGGGAATCAAAATTCAACTGGGATTTATGGAAGCTAAATGATAACCTTTTGCAAGATGAAGTTTTTAGAAAAACAGTTCAAGATAAGCTCGAAAATTTGCTCAGCACTACTACGTCAGCGTGTTTCATTGCAGAATGGGAACTCTTCAAGACAGAAGTTAAATTTACCGCAATTGAGAGAGCATGTGTAGTCCAGCATAAAGAAAAAGAACGTGAAAAGAAATTGCACCTCAGTTTAAAATACACGCTCTGCGCAGAAAGCTCTTCGCCTGGATTATTTACGAAAGAAATCAAACAAGTTAAATCTGAGCTTGAAGTGATGGATGAAGAGAAGTACAAGGGAGCGGTATTAAGGGCACGGGCAGAGCATTTATGGATGGGAGAGACGCCAACCAAGCGAGCAATGTGCGATGAGAAAAAACACGCGGCTGCCAAAGAAATAAGGGAAATAAGATATCAAGGGGAAGCCACTAATGATGTTGGAATGATAGTGCACGCATTTCTGTCTTATTATGAAAGTCTGTTGGGGAAAAAGACCTCTGATATCGAACGTTTTAAGACTCAATTCTTGTCCTTAATTCCAACAGTATCAGATGAAGTCTGTGAAGCGCTCGAGAGACCAATAGGCCTTTCGGAAGTTGAGGATGCGATTGACGATCTCCGTCCCGGCAAGTCGCCAGGGCCTGATGGTCTCGGAGGGGCTTTCTATAAGAGCTTTAAAAGGGAAATAGCTGTAGCATTACACCGTGTGATAAGTGAGATGTACGAGGGCAAGGAAGCGCCTCCTTCTTTTCGCACATCACACGTTATTTTAATTCCTAAAGCGAAAGACCCAGCGAAGCTTTTGGCGGTTGAATCCTATAGACCAATGAGCTTGACAAATACGGACTATAAAGTTTACGCTAAAGTACTAGTGAGACGATTGCAAACTATGATAAAAGAACTTGTGGGCCCCCATCAAACCTGCGGTATCAAAGGGAGATCAATATTTTCGAATATACATACTGCAAGGGCCATACTGGAATGTTGTGACGAAAAGGAGGGCCGAGTGGCCATGATACAAAATGATCTTGAAAAGGCTTTTGATAGAGTCGTCCATGATATCATTTTCTTGCTTTTAGAACACGTTAAAGCCGGTTCAGTGATAACAGATGGAGTGAAAATGGTGTACAAAGATTGCACTGCAAAATTAATAATTAATAGAAAATTAAGCGCTAGTATAAAAGTGCAGTCTTCAGTAAAACAGGGATGCTGCTTGTCGCCTCTTCTGTTTGCCTTGTATTTAGAGCCGCTTTGTTTGAAAATAATTAGAAGCCAATCTATTCGTGGATTTATCTATTCAGGAATTGAGACTAGAGTTCTGGCTTATGCGGATGATGTGGCAATTTTTTGCAGAGATACAGAGAGTGTGAAAAAAACTATGAAAGAGGTTGTTTCTTTTTGTGCCGCAACTGGAAGTGCTGTCAGCTGGACTAAGTGCCTAGGCTTATGGCACGGCAGCTGGCCACAGACACCCGGCTATTTTTGCAACATAAATTGGAGCGTTATCCCTGCAAAATACCTTGGGGTGCCATTGCAACATTATCGTGACAGTGCAGAGTATTGGAGCGAAGAAATAAAAAGAGTTAAAGACCAGACAGAAAATGGGGTGGGCATAATTTCTCGATGTTTTCAAAAGCTAGTGTGTGCAGTTTGTTTTTAGTTACAAAAGTGTATTATGTACTACAAGTATTATGCATGGCAAGAGTTTCGGTGCAGAAATTTCATAGAGTGTTTGCAGTATTTATATGGGGATCGTCTTGGGAAAGAACTAGCCGATGTAACTTGTTTCATTCGTTGAAGAATGGGGGACTCGGGCTAACACATTTGTTTTTGAAACAGATCGTATGTAGGTTCTTTTTCTTACGGGATCAAAGTGATATATTTCTGCGTACTGTTATTCAAGTGAGATTAAGTTCTTCCTTGCCTGAGTGGTTTGTTTCGTCAAGAAATGAACGAACACCAACGCCAATCGGATTTCTGAAGGAAGTTGTTATGTCATTTTCATTACTGAAAGCTCATTTTTCGAATGAATTTTTGTCTTCTGTGACGCAAAAGAAACTCTATCGGGATCTTGTAGATGTTTTCTTACCGCTTCCTGTATATCGCACGATATACAACTTAGGACCTGAACGGAATGTTTTGAAACGTGTGAAAAATATGCCTGTTAGACCTTCAGCTAAAACATTCTTTCTTCAATTGCATTCTGGCACTCTCCCTGTGAAGCCATGGCTACAAAGTAAAGGCATATTTGTTCCGTGGTCTGTTAACTGCATCATATGTAACAAATCGGAAACTATCGAGCACATCTTCCTGGATTGCCATGACTCCGTTTTCTTGTGGGACGTTCTCAAACGAACTCTGAAAAAAGAAATGCCGATAAGCCCTTTCGGTATTCGTTTCTTGCCATGCGCAGACGCAGAGGGAGTGCCGGCTGACATGATAATGCTTTTGTGTATGAACAGTGTGTGGAAAACGCGCATGGATGTCAGGAATGCCCGCGTAGATGCAAGGTCGGCAAGGCAACACCTAATTGAAAGTCTTACGTACACCCGGGATGCCCTAAAGCACATGATTGAACCACCAGAGTGGATTCAGGAGCTTGACGTTTTGGTGTCTGTGGTGGCCTCTTTGAAGGCCTTTCAAAGTAGCACAGTCTAGCCAAATTATGCGTTAATATTGTGTAGCGCCAAGTGACCTGCTTTGTATTTGTACGGGTGTATGTATTGTTGCAAAGAAGGTAATAAAGAAAAAAAAAGCATCGTGGCGTAGTGGTTAGCGCCGCGCGTTCGGAAGCGAGGGGTCCCTGGTTCGATTCCGCGCTACGGACACAACTTTCGGAATTTTTTTTTTCATAAAAGTAGACGTGGCTACCTACTACGACGACGACTACTACTACTACTACATACTACAGAGGAGGGACAGACCCACACCCTAAGGAGCTTCGCCCCTAAAATAAAGAGAAAGCAGGAACAATTTTTAGACGATGTATTTTACGCATTGTTTTTAACGAATACGTTCTATTTAGGCTACGTGCCAATTTCATTTACAAATTTACAAAAAATGTCGAAGTTTCACCCGAAAGGGGAAGCATCACTTGCGATAGCAAATTAGTAGAGAGCTATTCGGAGTAAGAATGGCATTTTTATCAGCTGTGTAAACTTGGACATGCAGCAGCACCAGCAACTGCGCAAAACTGCTGTCGACGCCGTCGGCGTTTTGCCCACATTCGCACCGAACGCGTGCGGCGTTGGTGACTGTTGCCGGTGCCTTTGGGGGCGGCTCGGAGGTTTTCGACGAGATCAGAACGGGACACTCGTCGAGCAGCGTCGGAAGTCTTTACCACCTGCTCGCCTCGCAACGTGTTCATATAAATACGCATTTGGTGCCGCAGCTAAACTTCGCCTCCCCTCCCTCCCTCCCGTCCCCCCCCCCCCCCGGCCTTTCGCGCGACGGAAGAAGTCGCGTTTGCTCTATATATATGTGGTGATTGTAAAGGAGGAAAGATACGCTTAATTCTGCAGCCCTTCAGGGAGCACGGCGTAGAACGCGCCGTGAAAGCGCGCGTCCCTCGCGCCATTTCACTCGCACATACAGCGCCCGGCGCGCGGCGACGATTTCATCGCCGTTGACGAGATACTGAACCTCACGGCGACGGCGACGGCCGAAATCCGCTTTGAATGTCCATATAATTGCTATCGCAATAAAAAATGTCATAGTGATGACACCAGTGCGGTGATTTGGACGTATTTTCGACTGTTGCCGCCAGCAATAATGTAATTATTGTCAAATTTTCGCGTGTTGCAGGGACGTAAACGCACCTTTCATGCTCTATTTACTCAATCGATAATGTTGTCTTTGTTGAAGTCATTGCGTCTCCACACGAATGTTAAATGATATCAAGTGATTTAGTGAGCACACTACTAAAATTGGCCCCGTTCTTATCAAGCCTGCTTAGTGGTCGTCGTCGTTCACGTCGCATCTAATGCAAATTAGGGCTTGTTTACATTAAAGCTTTTTTAGCACGGACGTCCTACTTCCCAGCGTTGATGATGATGATTATGATGATGATGATAGTAATAATACTTTCTATCGGCGCCCCCCTTTAAAAGGGGGCGGCGAGAAGTAGTTTCCTAGACTTTTAGGGCTAACGAGCTCTTACTTCAGGCATTGCAGTATAGGTTTTCCACATATTTTCTTTATGTTTTCTTTCTTCATCAGACCTTCTATCACCAAATGTACATTTATGTATGAATATAGCGACACCGACACCACTAATCCCTTAACTGCTTTGTTGTCAGCTTATATAAAGTCTAATACTCGCATGCTAATCTTTACTGCTGGACAGCTTCAGCTTCCATCCACTTTGAATCGCAGCGGGCAAAGAACATCTGCTGCGTACACCTACGGCATCTAATTATATAGATGGTAAAGATGGCTGATGCACATGTTAAACATTAAGTCCCTTCTAATTCCATGAGGTGGCCTCCACTAACACTGAAGCGAGGTAAATGTGGGTCAGCATTCTCGAAACAATATCTTCTTGGGCGACTTCACATGGGTTGAGCGAGCGTGGGAGCTGTCTGTCATCTTGACAATATGACCCTTTCACGCCTCCAGAGCGTCATACCAAGTCGCAAGATCGCAATAGGATTCTGGATATGTGGCTCTCAATGACCCAAGAAGCAATAATTTCTCGCTCAGTAGATTTAAATAACGGCACTTGCATCATTAGCGCCCAATACTGTTGAAAATAAAGCGCATTGCACCACACACATCACTGTATCCGGCATCGGCATACATGGCCTATCGTAAAAAAAATGAGCGTCAGCCAAAGTCAACGCCAAAGAAGACAACGTCGACTTACATGCCCGGAAAGAAACCGAATGAAAATGCTGGAAATTAATAGGTCGTCCGGAAGAATATGGCACGAGTGGAGCAAAGAAAATATTTCAAACAATGCAAAAATATTTGCAATTAAGCAACATTGAATCATATTTGTCGCCACAATTTCGGTACAAGGTGAGGAGGAATAAGATTATAAAAGTGAGCCTACGATTGAATTATCGGTGGTTGGCGGCGACCCTATTCTATAATGCCGTGGCCCTGAGTCCATATCTTGGCCTTGGTCTCTAAGCGATGCTAGACTTTAGTTCTCGTGGTTGTCAGCTGCGCTTCCCACTACTCAGTGGTTGGTCTGGTGATATGAGGTATCGATGGGTTGCGCCCACACATCTATAACATGTTGCAGAGGACATTGGGTGAAGTATAGAAGGTGCAGTTGTAGCTGTAGCTCGTGGGGTTGGACGGCCTGCAGTAGGACACTGTGCTATAATGCACCAGTCGGCACTTTCCGGAACATCACCGCCTCTCTTCAGGTCCGCTTATGGTGCTAAGATCAGTAGGTCCTCCTACACAGTCTGTAGTTAACGATGTCACAGATTTTCTTCGAGAAGCTTTCGTGTGGACCGACCCGGGCTCAGTGGACCCGGCAGGATAGCCCGGAGAATGTACTGTCGGCCAGCGGCGCCAGGTGCTAGATTAACCACAAGGTAATATTGACCCGGGGCCCAGATAATGCATTTATCTTGAAGATTTTCATGTTTCTTCACGATGACCAGGGTTTGTTTGGATATGTGGCCTGCTTGGAAGTTTCTGCAAGCTGTTTGCGAGTAGGTGATGACAGTGATCTGTTCTTCTCGCTTGCCCATCGTAGCGGCCAGGGCTATAGCCGTTTCTTCCCTCGGAATCGATGTCTCGAGTGTTCACCGAGGCCGCTGCTACCTCTTCTTCCTGGCCCTTGATTACGCTTACAACGTGTGCCACCCATTACTTGTATGTTACCGCATTGGAGTATCTATTTTCTCCTCCTCGTCTCGGACCTTCTTAGGCTTTGCGAAGAGCTTATACACTCAATCCCTATTTTCTTTGTTGTGTTTCGTCTGCATGTTTCTTGGTATGCTGGCCGCCGTTATGTAATTTCGCAGGTGCTCAGGGACCCATTGTTTGCTGCGGAGTTCATGTGCACTGTCCAGTCGTCTTAGCGTGTCCCTACCAGCATGCTCATGATGGTAAGCTTGAGTCGCTCGATCTCAGTCGTCTTGTCGGCCTCTGCTAGTTCCTTCCACGCATTGTGGATTCCCAGCCTGACTTGCTTATCCATCCAAGTCGACAGAGGAAGCCCCAGTGCCAGCTTGTAAGTCTTTCGCGTGAGATTGTCCAGCTTGCCGATCTCGCTTTTATTCAGACCAAGGTACGGGGTGCCGTAGGTGCCTCTGCTGATTATCAGGACTTGTATTGGTCTGAGCGTGCCCTGCTCCTTCAGCATGTGCTTTCTGTTGCCACCCTTCATACCAGGTGCGTGACTTGAGTAAATATCTCGTGGAGCATTCGAATGGTGGCGAGACCGGCACTGCATTTCCAGAAACTGAGGTCCAGGATACGCACTACGTCCACCTTCTTCGTTCAAGGTCAAAACTGTATGTAGTGTCATCTGGGAAGGTGTTCCTCTCTTCCTATTTTTCAGGATTAGGTACTCTGACTTTTCTGGGGTACACAGAGACCGCCGCGGTGTGGGTAACGCTCGATCTTGTCGACGGCTTTTTGTAGGGCGTCTTGTTCTTCTGGCTTTCCCGTGCACGCCCACATAGTCAGGTCGTCCACGTATATGGCGTTGCGACTATCCCTGACGTTCCCCAAAATGTGCGGTATTTCCCTCATCGCTATCGTCATTATCATCATTATCATCAGCCTATATGTATGTCCACTGCAGGAGAGAGAGAGAGATAATAAACTTTAATAAAAGCACGCGAGCGTAGGTAGCTCCTCCGCTCTGCAGTGGGTGGTCCCCTCAATCCAGGAGTCCAGCGGCCTTAGCTGCGCTTCTCACTCGGTTGACCAAGTTGAGCTGGTCCGTCGAGTCGGAGCTGGACAGCGCTGCCTCCCATTGCCGTGTGGTGGGGTGCGTTAGGGGTGTTAGCTGTGGTGTGTTTGCGCAAGCCCATACCATGTGGTAAAGTGTTGCACATTGATCACAGTGTGGACATTTATAGGAATACAGCGCAAGGTGCATGGCGTGGTAAAGACTCAAATGTGGATATGTGTTTGTTTGGAGTTTTCGCCATATTACGGCCTCCTCTCGCGTCAGAGAATTATGAGGTGGGGGTAGTGTTCTTCGTGAAAGGCGATAGTGTTGTAGGATGTGAGTGTAGGTTAATGATATTGGCTCTGGTTGGAACTGCTCGGCGCGGTCATCTCGCGGCTCCCGGTGTGCATGCGCTCGGGCGTATATAGGCGTGTGCCTGCTGATTGCCGCGTAAGGACTCATGCCCCGGAGTCCACACGATTTGTATGTATGGTGGCAGCTGGTGCGCTCTATTCAGAATGCGATGTGCAGCCCTGGAAATTTTGGCCCTGGAGTAATTTCTGCATGCCGGCTGAGAGTCCGTCAGAACTATGACGCAATCCCACTGCGGTCTCGTCGTGATGGCTAACACTATCGCTAGTTCCTCTGCCTCCGCAGCGCTCACTTTGGAAACCGACGATGCATTTATTTCGGTCCCGTGATTGTCGACTACGCTGGTGACGAATGCGGTGCTTCTTGCGGTGCTGGCCGCGTGTACGTACAAGACATTGGGGTGGTTTCCATACTTTCTCGCGAGCGCCTGCGCTCGGGCTTGTCTCCGTCCGATGTGGAAGTTTGGGTGCATGTTCCTGGGAATCGGTGAGACGTACATAGTTTTTGTATTCGTGTTGGGATTTTGGTCAGTGCGCTGGTCTTCCGTACGGAATATCCTAGACGTTCTAAGACGCAGCGTCCCGCTATTGTGCGTAGTAGTCTTTCCTTATGGCTTACCAGGTGGGCCTCTATGATTTCCCGTGCGTTGTTGTACACCCCTGTCTCCTCGAGGCGAAAAGTAGCCGTTCCGGGTGGGAGTCCGAGCGCTTGCTTATACGCCTTGCGTATCAGCCGGTCGAGTACCTGCACTTCCGCGGGTCTTTTAAATTTAAATATGGTGCCGAGTACGCAATGCGGCTCACAATCAGAGCCTGCACTAATCGAATAAGGTCCTGTTCCTTGAGTCCCCTCTTCCTGCTAGCAATTCGTTGAATCATGCGCAAGATCTGCGTGGTCGTGTGTTGTAGCTTCGACGATGGCCTCTTCCTGCGATCCCCAATTACCCGTGCCTTGCGCTAGCTGATTCCAACTTGCACCTGCAAATTTACTAACTCCATCACCTCACCTAGTTTTCTGCCGTCCTCGACTGCGCTTCCGTGCTGTTGGTATCCATTCTGTAGCTCTAATGGGCCACCGGTTATTCATCCCACGCAGTACATGGCCTGCCCAGCTCCATTTCTTTCTCTTGATATCCATTACAATATCGGCTATCCCAGTTTGCTCTCTGATCCACAGCGTTCTCTTCCTGTCCCTTAAGTTAGACCTAACATTACTCGATCTATCACTTTTTGCGCAGTCCTTAACTTGTTCTCGAGCTTCTTTGTTAACCTTCAAGTTTCTGGTCCATATGTTAGCACCGGCAGAATGCAGTAATTGTACACTTTTTGCTACTACAACAGTGATAAGCTCCCAGTCATGATTTGGCAATGCCCGCCGTATGCACTCCAACCCAATTTTATTCTTATGTAAATTTCCTTCTCATAATCAGGGTCCTCTGTGAAAAATTGAACTAGATAAACGTACTCCTTTACAGACTCTGGAGGCTGACTGGCGATCCTGAATTGTTGTTTCCTTGCCAGGCTATTGAACAATGTTAATCTTCTGCATAGTAATTATCAGCCCCACTCTTACACTTTCTCGGTTAAAGTCCTCAATTATTTGTTGCAATTTGTCCCCATTTTTGCTGAATAGGACAATGTCATCTGCTAACCGAAGGTTGCTAAGATATTCTCCGTTGATCCTCATTCCGATGCCTTCCCAGTATAAGAGCTTGCATACTTCTTCCAAGCATGCAGTCAGTAACATTTGAGAGATTGTGTCTCCTTGCCTGAGCCCTTCCTTGATAGGTAACTTTCTAATTTTCTTGTGGGAACCAATGTAGCTGTAGGATATTTGTAGATGTTTCCTAAGATATTCAGGTATGCCTCCTGTACTCCTTGTTTACGCAATGCCTCTATGACTGCTGGTAAATCTACCGAATTAAATGTATTTTCGTAATCTATGAAAGCCATATAGAGAGGCCTATTGCACTCCGCAGATTTCATCGCGGTATTGAGCAACAATGGGGTCATCACCGACCCCTGGAGGGTTCCTTTCTACAGTGTTTGGATCTTTTCAATCTTGTGGTTTCACATGCCTATGGTCACCACCTCAGGAAGTCCCGAACGTAATTGAACGTCATTTATCCTAAGTTGGTAGGTTGTAGGCTATTTAGCACCGCTTCGTGAGAGATGTTATCGAATGCCCCCTTCAGGTCAAGTGCGAGGATGACACTCTTGTGGCTCGGGCTGAGGCCTTCCATTACTTCTTATTTCAGCTGATGTAGAATGTCCCGGGTGGAGAGGTGAAACCGGAAACCGAACAGAATATTCGGTAGATGCCCCCTTCTTCTAGGTAAGAAGATACCCGATTGTGCACGAAGTGCTCGAAGAGTTTTTCCGCCCACGACGTGATGAAGATCGTGTGCACGTTCTCTGTCTTTATGGGCTTGCCGGGTTTCGGAATCATCGTTATGTCCACGTGCTTCCAGGGGGCAGGTATATTGCCGTTATCCTAGATTTTGTTGATGTAATTTAGTAAGGTCTCCGTGGCACCGTCATTTAGGTTACGCAGGGTCTCGTTAATTTTGTCCCGCCCGAGCACCGCGTTTCTCACGAGGTTTCATAAGACTGTCACAATTTCTGCCTTGGTGGAAAGTTGTCATAGATCCGACTTAGGTTCCCCCTCGTACTCTGGGTGGACGACGGGCTGCAACTGCCATTCATGCTCGTCTTCGAGGTATTTCTCGGTCACGGACTCGAGTACACCTTTCTCACGGCTATAGAAGTGGCGAATGAGTCCGTTCATGTGTTGCCTGGTTACGGTCTTTGACTCCGTTTCGCTCGTGAGAAATTTGCCCTTGCAACTTGCCTGGTGATCTTCTCGTCTGGCCGACTGGACAGCTTCATGCCCGTTCGTGGCCGATGCACCACTTTGTAATCAATCATGTTTGCAATGCGCACTACATTAGTGGCTTGCCATTGGTTACCCTTCCCTGGCCTTGATGCCGTTTATGTTTGTTGTAGCCTCGCTTGCTTGCTTGCACTCTCGGGCTGCTCGTCGCGTTCGGTCCTTCTCGCTGCTGGGGGTTGTTTCCTGGCTTCCACGCTTTTCTTCTGTTTTTCTGGGGTTTTTTATTGCCTGAATTCTTTGCAACCATGAACCTGATTGACTCAGCGTCTTGTCGCCCTTCTCTTCGAATTCCATGTTGCTAGATCCCGCTCTTGAATCTTCGCCGTTGTTCTCTGTTTCCATTTAGTTGTATTTTTCGCTCGCCTCCCCTGCCATTCTAGATTAACGTAGGCCCACTCCTGGGGCACGTGCGGCGTTTGGAAAACCGGTTTGGAATCGCAAACGAGGCTCGTTGTTTGGTGCGTTTAGGTAACCAATGTACTCATGGGCGCAATTCTGATATCCTCCGATGCCGCTTGTCTTATTCTGTTCGGTGACACATAATCACTGAGAGAAAGTAATACCTAAAAGCGCCACGCGCTGTCCATGGTCGCTGACCAGAGTATATTCTGCATATAAAAAGCACTCACACGAAGTGACAGCGAGCCCTAGCATACATAAACTTTACTCTAAATTCAATATTGTTTGACATGTAGTCACGCTTTGAATACTATATTGCCTATTTGCACACAGAACCAGAATGCGAGACTAATCTGAAGCCAAACATGAAGTTTGGAACAATCCCACACTGTCCCGTCTTCTTTTTTTTCTTTGTGCTCACCTAATTTGTGCAAGCGGCCATAAAAGGTATCCACAGGATTGGTGAGCTTCCCGCAAGGCAGTGAGGCAGTTACAGTGCTGGTGGCCTCACGCGTTCACCTTCTGCACATCTACTATGTATTTTCCTGTCCCCGCACCCCCATTAATGTATGTTCTGAATCAATAAACACCAGAAAAATTGTAACTACCAGGGCTCTACTATAGCGAACCTAAAACATGCAAAGCGGCATTTTTGACCTGCCAGGTGGTGGCGCCATCTGGCAGGGTTTTGCAAAATCATGCAATGCTTAATGGGCATGCATGCGACACTCTTTTGAGCACATCTCTTATCCACACACTGTGCCGTACCCTTCTTTGTTTTTCGTTCTTCCTTTTTCTTGTAGATGCCAACCTTTCTATGGAAGGTGGGCTAGCCGTGTGTCGTGTGTGATGGCATAATTTTTCATTCTATGGTTGCCCTAAGTACGGGCGCAAGCATATCTGCGTATTAAGCTTCACTTTATAAAAACTTTCACCCTATAAAAACATAATATTGATATAATTATGCATAAGTAAACCTAATGACGCGTTAATGCTTTAAAAATTTACTTAATTCAGTGACCGCGAGCAAAGAATACCCAAAAATTGGCGTGAGCGTGACCCTGGGTGTGTGCGGTTTGTACCATTGTGACTTCGGTAGATAGACTAGGCCACCGAAAAGAGCATTACACTTTTCTTGAATGTAAAAAAAGGTGCCAGCTATTCCTCGCGAATGAAGCAAATTTTTCTAGTCCCTCATCACGCTGAACGGAATGCACTAGCAAGTTCGTCTGGCGCCATCAAAAATGTGAACAAAGGCTTTGTTGATCCTCAGTGCAGCAACGCAATGAGTCGTCAGGCGTTACGAACGTAACACCATTTAGGATTTTTAACCAAAAATGACACTACGAAACAGAATTCGAAGCCAAAAACACAAGTTCTAATTTTACTGCTTGAAGTCACGTCATTAGAAACCACGTGATCTTAAAATGGTTGTCAAGTTACACCTTACTAGCAGCGCATTACTATTTCACCATCCAGAATATCAGGCTGCTATGAATCCAAACGATTTTCCAACCGTGTGCGAATTTGAGCTTTTGCGAGTTTAAGGCAACTGCCGTAACGATTAGGTAGACGGCGAACAGGTTGTACACGGGACCACAGCGCAACGCTTTAGTTAAGAGCCTGTACAATAATATTGTATTGCGTATTTTATTCGGCTTATTGGCTGCGTTTTCTTTTCCATAAAAACACGTTGCGTTTGCTTGTTTCCTTGGTCGAAAACCATGTAAACAATGAAGCAAAACAAACATTTGTTTGGTTGAAGCATTACCATCCATTTTCCCCTTACCTAATATTTTGCGGAATATAATACACGTATGTTTCCTTTCAGCTGCACCTCTCTAATCTCAATAGAATGACATCCTCACACCTCGGTATGTTAAGGCACTCCAGAGAATGATGCCAGCATAAACAGTAAACAAAGATTGTGTTTTTAGGTTGCTGTGCCTTCTAATATGACCCTTGTGGCGTTCGCAAGTTTGTCAAGTAACAGCAGAGGCAGCGAAATGAACGTCATATATTTGCCTTACATGCGCAGGGTGCCCCAACTGCCAATGGGGAAGCAATGGCCAAAGTACACCGCAGCCAACCCGGTTTCCGTCTTCATGGACAACGACAATATTACAGACGTCATCGGTTTCCGTAGAAATTACTGCAATGCCTGGAGGCCTGGCCCACAAAATTAGGAATGCATTCGAGATTGAAGCGTCACGTATGATCAAAGTTTTCCTACGGTGGAAAGACGCAACCTATAGGTTCGTCGATGAACCGCACCACGTGCGTTTCGCAGTTTAAAATAGATTAACTCTGCCATTATCTCAGACACAAAATCATTGCGACGCAATAAAATGACTCTAAATACCATTTTTGTCAGCCTGCGAATTGAATCATATCCTACTGCAGGGAAGCCTCGCTAAGAAGTATACTTTGTATTCTGCAATATCACTAAAGATCCGATATCTGATCGCGTATCATAAACTTTATTGCACTTGTGGGGCGTATACTTCAGGTTTAAGAGCGTAATAGCAAGCATCGGTCACGTTGAAATTTCAGCAAGCGCTAAGTTAACTGGTAGATATAGCTGCACCGGCTTCGCTGGCTTGGCGGCAACTGAAAGACAAGGCATTCAGGCAAACAGAGGAGCGAAGCCAAGTGTTTTATTGAACCATGTAGACCTTAAAAAAGCAGACTTCCAGAAAAATGCGAAATCAAGAAGTTTCGAAGCAGCAATTGCAAAAACTCTTTATATGTTACAGGAAAAATTAAGGCTACTGAACTTATCGCTAGCGTCTAATAGCAAACGGTGGTGTCGACTAATGTTAGCGCTAACAGGCTTACACAAGTGTAGTACTCCCGGAATGCAGACATTGTGAACTGGGACTCAAGGAAGCTTTGGGGACTATATAACTGATTTGGGGACTATATATAACTGACTCATTTCCTCTATTTGAGCTCAAGAAGTAAATGCTCTGAGCATGGAGAATGCTTTTGCTAAACAAAACACAACTTTTCTCTAACATTTTGCAATATTTAGTAAGGACAGCAATGACAGCTTTTTTTTTCATAGTGACGCGTTGCGATAATACTCAAAACGACTGTCACTTCCAAGCGCACACGGCTTCAAAGTAGGTTTGAGGCAGCGCCAATACTAGCTATATTGTTCGAGACATCACTCGCCTCTTTGCATAAGGCCTCATAAATACTTTTATTTTGCAGTCTCGAATTTTAATTTATCAGCTACAGAACCATATATATATGTATATATATATACATACTAGTAGTTCTTTATGCGCATAATCCAGGTTCAGGTGGCATGCGCTGCGACACAAAAGGACAAGAGAGTGCTTACCAAATTATTATTTAATGTTACGAAACACCTTTCCCTATGGCTGAAGGGACCGGTCTCAAATTGACCATCAAGTTGGCGCCAGGCCATGCAGTAAACCCCGGCAGCATGCCTGCTGACGAGGCATTGCTCGCTCATCCCGCCTGGACAATCGGCTCATCCCGGCACGTTCTACAGCAAGGCCTGATAGAAGAACGACGCTGCCTCCAGAAACGCCAAAAATAGTGTCTTCCGGCTTCGAATCCTGACCCAGAATTGAATTTTGGGACTTTACCTGCCAAAACGACAATCTCATCATGAAGCGCGCGTAGTGGGCGACTACAGATAAAGTTTGACCACCTAGGATTCTTGTAACGTGCATTGTATGCACACATGACGGGGTTTTGCATTTCGGCCTCTTCTAAATGAAGCCGCTGTGGCCGGGACTTCATCCTGCTGCGTCGGGATTAAGAGCACAATTCCATAATTGTTAAGCAACAATGGTGATTCGACCCTGATCGAGACAACCCCCTTCCCAAATGGCTATACGGAAGGGTACACATCACTTTATACAAGGCCTGAGCAGGATGCACCAATAAAGACGACAACATCGCTAATGACAGTGGCGAAACGACGTAATCCTGCCGACCGCCCACAATCACCTCTGCTACTGAAATGCTAAGTATGCGCACGGTTCGTATAAGCCCGAGTGTCCATCGCCTCCTGAAGTGATGTGGAGGACTAAATTCTTTCTGGGAAAACACCTGCTTAAGGAGGTAACGTCATAGGAAAACTGGGAGAGGCCAAGCGGTAACATCAAAGGAAGGCAGCTCTTAGTTGATTTTCGCATGTGGAACTTTCACAGTAAGCTGTGATTAGCTTCTTCATCCTTGTTGGATGAGTGAGAAACAGATCACGATGGTCGTGATCCGTTTCCACAAGTAAACCTCTAACCATTATTTCATTATATAATATACTCTGTAAGATATCGACATAATAAAGAACGGCCTACCTCCTATGAAGCCACACACAATACTAACACGTATACATGTTTATCTTTTACCGGTGGCCGCTTTCCACCAGCTAAGAAATGTTAAACGTTATCGCTCGGCTCAGGACGCGCCTGTATCGGAAGTTTCTAGAACGGTATCGATGCTTCTTTCCGTTGCCTGTTTTCACCGACGCTTGTGTTATCTGATTGTATGACCGACGCGAATTGCCTAGAACTTTCTGGAAGACACTGCGGGTACCAGGGATTAATCTGGAAGATTCGATGACTCATGTATAAAAGCCGGCGCGTTTCACCTGCAGATCAGATTTTCGACGATCACCGACTGTGTTCGCCGCTATCGTCGTGCTTTGAGTGTAGCTTGCTTTTGCGGGCACAGGTTCGCCCAATAAAGAATCAGTTTCGTCATAGACAGTTTTACGACTGTTTTCTTCAGCGTCACTGCTACGTGACAATACTCAGCAACTCACCTAATCTTTGGTTTTATTATGGCATTTGCGCACATGGAATGGAAAGCCCTTAAAAACAGGCACGGAAAACGTTACTTGGTTGCATATCTGCTAACAATGGAGTACCTTACAGTGTGTTACCATCTCCACCTTCTGAAATTAGGCACACTTAATATTGATCTCTATTTATTCACCTGTATTGAATGCTTTATCAGTTGTGCAACTCAGTACGAAGATGTTAATTCCGTTTAACCAATCTGTTGTGTACGCTCTGGTGGGCCACAATGCTCAGTCCTTGGCATTTCTTACCTGGTATTTATATCAGTGATCTAACGAACGAGTTACCATCTAACATCCGACTTTTGCTAATGACTCTTATTTATTGCGCAATAACCAACCCAAGCGATTCCCTCTTACTTCAGTCAGACCTTGCCATCTCTTTGTAGTGTAATCAATGGTGAATGAAACTAAACCTCAATAAATGTAAGATGACGTGATTTTCTGGCCGTAGTGCTGTTCCGGCGTTTTCCTACAAAATTAACAACTCTATTCTTTCCACTGTCACGTCCACTAAATAAATAAATGTAAGATGATGTCATTTTCTCGCCGTAGGGCTGTTCTGACGTTTTCCTACAAATTTAACAACTCTATTTATTTCCCCTACCACGTCCAAATAATATTTCAATGTTCACATTACTAACAATGTGCCATGGCAAACTGGCATTTAATACGGCAATAAGTATGCTAACCGAACACTTGACTTTCCTCATCACAAATTTTCTCCCGCCCCTGCTTTCCAAAAACTCACATTGTATAAAACACTCGTACGGTCGAAGCTAGAGTATGCCTCATTTTTTCCGATCCATTTACAGCAGAGGTAACATATTTACCCGAAGCCAATCAAAACCAGTCCGCTCGCTTTATTGTATGTAATATTCCAGCAGTGCAAGCATATCAGCCATCAAAATTTGCCATGATCTGCCAAACCTTTCATCAAGAAAGAAACACACCCGCTGATCTCTTCATAAAATTTATTTCACTAATACTGAATTGAAACATGACCTTCTAATACCACCTCTTTACACATCGCCGCGACTGGACCACGACGTGAAGGTAGAAGTGCCAACTTACTGTAAAAACATTTTCAACCATTCATTCCTGCCAAAAACAGCATCTGAATGGAATCACCTCCCCGGCTCGGACGCCAGCGATCCTGATAATTCATCTTTTCAAGTTGGGTTATCTAACAATGTATAACATATGCACAAACCACTCCTCTCTACAACGCCATTCGGCGTTGAGGTTATTTAAAAACAATGATGAAATGTGTGGCAAAAATTGTTGACAAGTCACACAGGAAATTTGTATTTCGTTGTGTGCAGTAACGTGACAGGCCACGCATACAGACATGATACGAAGAAGACTCTTGGCAAATGAGCAAATTGTGCACAATAATGCAACATAGGAAAAAGCCCCTTGAAACGAAAGCTTTTACAATATTCGGGTTATGCTTTCAACACAGTATGTGCAACATGAGCCTGTGGTGGAAGGCGTGCTCCACTTGGTGCAACTTCTAATTTACTGATGACCTTCAGCGCCTTCTGGCTACTTTAATGGGGACAATATCGAACGTTCAATACAAGTCGAGCAACATAGCGATTGCATTTAGTAGTGCTCTCTCCCGTTCATCGAGCTGTTCCAGAGATACGGTAAAATATTTGGCTTTCCATACGTCAGCGCACGCCACAGCTGGCACATTCCGCACAGCATTCCAGCCCTGCAAGAAAAAAATTTGCAAATAATTTGTTAGACAACATGTCACAGGTATTGATATTAGGGAAACTAGAAAACATTGAAGATGAACCTGCAAGTGTAATCCAACTACGCGTGCGAATAAGCGCAAGCCCAGTTAAAAGCATAGGCCCGAATGTTTTAAGTGTTTCAGTAGTTATTGTACGGCACTTTATTTATTCATTTACTATTTATTTATGATACCGGCAAGGTAACTTGTCCTTTATAGAGGCGACAGGCATAAGCAAAACAAATTTTAACACGACACTTGTGGCATTACAATGCAAAACAAACAAATACACTTAAGTTAAAAAATACAAATGATAAAGGAACTTAACAAGCCCATACTAATATCACTCTAAACATAAAAACACCGTAATACAATTACAAGATTGACTTGCTAGGGTATAATCACTGAATTATGTTTTGTATTGTGTTACTAAAAAGAACGGTATCTATTATGGCCCCTAACGATGGTGACAAGTTTTACCATTCGTTACATGTTTTAGAAAAAATGAATGCGAGTACTCGACTGTGTTGCAGTGAGGTATGGTGAATTTCTGGGGATGCTTCAAGCGGGAAGAAAGAAATGAAGCCGGCTGAATCCAACATAAACGCAGGGTGCTGTGCCGGTATAGAAATGCGTGAAAGAGTGAAAGACGGGATAATTTTCTTCGAGAGGCTAATGATGGGAGGCTTAAAATTCGCTTCACTTTTGTTACACTGGCGGTCCTGTGGTAGTTATATTAGATGAATCTAGCCGAGCGATTTTGGAAGGTTTTGAGGCATTGAAGTAGTATAACTTGGGTGCCAGGTGGACGCGGCAAATTCAAGCTGTAGACGAATATAGGTTGCGTAAAATAACACTTTCAGTGATGAGGGCAATAAACAGAAGTTGCTAAGAAAGTATCCTTGTGTTTGAAGAGCTTTTGATTTTAGAAGTTCTATGTGTAATTTACAAGAAAGGTTGTTAGTGTTGTGAACACCGAGACAGCGATAAGAGGTCACAGTTTGCAATGGGACAATGAACACGAGAGGCAAGGAAAGTGCGTATCCAGGTAATTATGGCGGGATCAATTTTAAGCACGCTTAGTTTATCTAAGAGCAGCGAATTACTTACCTTGTGAAATGCTTCAGTAAAGTATAGAAATACACAGTGACTTACAAAACCAATGTCTACATATGCATGCAAGTCGTTAGTGAATGACTGCATGTAGCTTCGTATCACACGCAAAATGTTTGCAGAATCCGTGCTGTGTGGGAGTAAAAGAATTGTTGGCATCCAGGAAAAAAACTAGATGTGTGAAGATAATGCGCGCCATCATTTTGCAGGTTATGGACGTTTGTGACACTGGTATGTAATTGTTAGTATTTAGAGTTTCCCCGTATTTGTGGGTCGGAATGACATTGCTTGTCTTCCAGTCTGTCGGAAGGGTTCCAGAATTATGCGATTGCGAGAAATACGTTCAAGAATGCGGAACAGTATTCAACCGTGTTGCGCAGTAATTTCGAATTTATTGGGTCAACACCATAAGAAGACTTCAGTATTGCATTCCGGATTATTGCCTTTATTCCCGTCACGCGGGATACAACAGGATGAATTTGATAATAGTGAAAAGGACATAGCACAGGAAGTTCACCACTCAAGTCTGACGATCTAAAAGAATTAACAAATGAGTCGTTTAGCATGCTGGTGCAAACGTCGCCGACCACACGATCTTCAGATGGTGTTGATAATAATATTTTATTTTCACTATTTCTTCTTAAAATATTCCAGACATGCTTAGGATTGGATTTCAGTAACTTTGGAAGAGTTGTGCTGAAGAAGGACAGCTTAGTAGCTCTTCAAGCAGACAGATAGCTGTTTGCTGCACATCTGTGTGCGATTCGTCGAGCGGATTTATTACATTGCTTAGCAACTCGAAATTAACGTTTCTTTTTGTTGGAAAGTTGATTTAAGTAGGGGTTATGGCAGGGGCGTTATTACTTGTGCAGACGTGTCGAAAAAAAACGTCCTTATTAAGTCTGAAACTTCATTTTTTGAAAGTGCGCCACTTTTCTTCGACAAAGCGATGACGAAACTGTAGCAAAAAAGTGGCCAGAAATCAACAGAGAGCTTTGTTAATGGCGGGGGAGTTAGGTTTCCTATAATCTCTGATAGTTTTGAAACGCCTGCGTTGCGATGGTGGTGATAGCGTGAAATGCAAGGCATCATGATCACTGAGACCAGGTAGATGCAGAACTGGTGAAATGTTATCAAGTGATGATGTTAGAACTAAGTCAAGCAGCAAGGAAGTATGTCCAGTTACGCGCGTGGGTTGGGTATCAGTTTGTGGAAGACCGCGGTCAAAGCAAACCACGATAAGTTCGTTTGATTGCGGTGTTGATGGGTTGAACAAAGGACGAGTGTGCGTCCATGTGAAAAATAAAATCTCCCATAAAATGTACCTGTGTACTTGGATACCGAGTTAGAAGCTCAGTTGGGTAGCCATGCAGGTAGTCTCAGAAAGGCTTAGTACTTGTGGGTGGCCTATATATAGCAGACACCCATTATTTATATTTGGCAGATCATAGGCGAAATTGGCAAACTGAATGCATTTATTGACAGCAAGTAAAACACCACCACATGTTCTATTGCTACAGTCATTGAGAAAAACAGCATAATTGGTAAAACAATGAGACAGCTCCGAATTTGTGATCTTGTTGTTCAGCACTGTTTCCGTCAGTGCGGTGATGTAAGCAGAACAGTCATTATGAATAAGAGACAACTCATCTTGCTCAGCAAATAAACTACGTGCGCTAGCAAAGGAAACAGAGCATTAAGATCACTTAGAGCAAACTCCCCTCTCGATTTCCTATTGTTTTGTTGAAAGCACGCGAGCAAGCACCGCAATGCTCGAGCAGTGTTCATAGAACTGATGGAGGCCTGAATTTCGGGTACAGGGCCTTCTGTTTCGCTGTATTCGTACCATTTGCCATCAACGAGCAGTTTGTTGTGCCTTAGTTTAAACTTCTTCGTTTTGCCATATTCAGTTAATGCCTTATTTAAAATTTCCTTACGTTGCGTGTCGCTGTACAACAGTACTCACTCATAAATATGCTTGTTTCTTTTAATAGAAGCTTCTTTCAAAGCACCAGTTGTTTAATCTTTTATTGTTCAAGCTTATCTATTAGTGGCCACGTTTTCGCCGTCCTAATTTGGCCTATTCTATGTATGCGCACAATACTGTCAGAAGAAATCTGAAGCTGCAGTTTATCATTTATTACCTCACTTTTTCTAGGGACTGCGATGAGGTTTCACCAGCGACATCCGACAGTCCATAAAAGAATTATCACGATGGGACCGATATTCCACACCATCGAGCCGGGACGTTAGTGCACATGTATTTTTCCGCACGATGTATATTTTCAAGTAGTTTCGTTATCACTCGTTGCCACTAGTTCAGTGCATCAGATTGATACTCAACGTTTTGCAATCTTGCTTTTATATCGGATATCGTCTGTGAAACAGCTTGCTATTGCTCTTTTAATTTACATACTGTTGCATACACAGATTGTTGCACTGGTGTCATTCTAATGGAACGCTGGCTGAAGATCATGAACTGCTTTCAATACTTCTTCGAGTGTCCCAGAAGGCTGCTTGTTTGGACCAGGGTTGCTTTCAACGTCACCGCAACGAAGCAAAAGCAAGAAAACGAATTGGTCATCCACAATATTAGTGCACGGAAGCGCAACAAAAAAGGAGAATTCAATTTGAAGCAATGATATGGTAACATAGAAAAATAACTACTCTGCGTAGCAAAGAAAAAGGTGGGTAAACTTTTCGTGCTGTTCCAGTCATGCATCCGTGCTCAATGACGCGGGATTACTCGGTGCCGGATTTTACTTGTTCTGTGCCTGGAAGCGTCGATGATGTTGCGGCGGCGCAGTGCTGAAAATCTGTCAGATGATGCATAGCCCACGCCCAGCGCTTGCATTCCGCGGATCTTCAAGATATCGAATGTCATAGGTCTCGCTTCGTAGCCTCCGTTGTCGGCAGAAAAAATTGACAAGGAAGTAAGCACGTTCATCAGGCTATGGTAGCTCAGTTCTGCAGGTTAGCCACGACTACACCGAAGAGCTGCGTGGCAAAGAAGGTGGGTAAGCTTTTCATGCTTCTTCGAATCGTGCCTCCATGCCAACTTGCTGGAAAAGTTTTAAGATGACTAAAAAATATATATTCTAAATTACTACTGGCCGTTATACAAGCCTTCTCGCTTAAATATTAGTGGTTGAGCGTCCCCAGTTCAGGCGAAAACGCTTAAAATCTTGGTGCCACTGCAATATGGTGAGTCAATTTGCTGAATACTTATTTTGCCATATCGTCCAGTGCTTACCCTGAATGCGTAGCTTGTACAAATTGAAGGCAAATAATTTCATTAAGTGATGCGTTGCCGAGAACCTCTAAAGCGGCCTTCCTTCACGTCAAGCCGATATTGTAATAGGAATTGTAGAGTTCACTTTTTCAAAAAGAGCGGCAAACTTCAGCATGGCCCGAAGTTGAATGCTAAGGCCAGTAAACTAGCCGCCACATTAAACAGACAGAAGAGCTGCCAGAGGCGTCAAAACAATGCTTTTGTCTATGCGTCACAAAACGTATTCTATGCAATAATTACAACAAACGCTTCTCCACGTAATTAATCCTCAGACGCAGTCTCGAAATGACACTTCGTCATTCCAAATGTCCTAGCTGGAATGTCGTTAACGCACAGTCACCATAGGCTTACATGACATCGATGATCGGCCACCATTCGGCAGGTCTTATGACTCAGAGGCACTCTGTCACGCTTGGCCGACATCATCACCGATGCGACCAACGACTGCGAGTAGGCGTTGTGTCGCAGGCTATGTGATCGTTGAAGCTGAGAACACCAGTCTGATGAATGCCGTTCAATATGTCTTCGTAAGATCCGCCGCAGAAGGATAATATCGCAGCGACGACGCGCAAGCTTAAACAGTTGTATCCTATATACACTTATTCGCGCGGACAACGACTGGAAACTTGTCTCCGAAATTGAAATACACGTTCGTCAGTTTTTGCTTGTGTCGGTATTCATTTTTTGAGTCGGTTGCGATTTTGTGAAGGGGAGGCTGACCTGCAGCCGACGTGTTCGTGCATCCACTGCAGGCAGGCTTGAACTAAAGGCGCAGTCGCACTAGGCCGATACGACACCAATTGTGGCCATGTGAGTTCAGAGTAGTTCAGTTCTTGCCCTCATAGCGATATGAAATAAACCACTCTTCGCTTGCGTCAACAAGAAGTGGGAAGTGTCAACACGGTACGAAAAGCGAGAACCCTTTACCAAAATCAGTGACAGTCATTTGCAACGTCCGGCCGCTCATATCAGCTACTCTCGGTGTGATGCGGCGCAGCTCATGAGGGCAAATGTGTGTTTTGCAGCATTTTGTCTTTATTCAGTATTACCAATGCATTGCGTCCATGGTATCTAAAGTGAATGACGAGGTGTGGCCGTGTACCAGGAATGGAAGCAAATGCGCTGATCTGGTAAATCGCGATTCAAACGCGGAAAGTTGTGGCACCACCTATCGAAAAGCAAACATTCGTAATGTATGGCCTCTGAGATCTGGAAGAGCACCTGACTTTCCACGGATGCGGTGATATCTCGTAGACCACGTCCATATATTACAGACGCTCTAGTTCAGCTTAATCGGATTAGAAACTGACAACGAATCTCGGAAGCAACCTCCATTTGTCACTAATAATTTTCCGTTGAGGCATCACGTCTCAAGTATAACGTAAATGAGGTACCTGTTGGAAACTATAAAACTAAGCTATGTAGAACGATGACTTGATGAATCCTAAACGCCCGCCTGTCGGCTCATAAGGCGGCTCCATGTTTCCTACGGTTAGCCATCGTGTCAATTCATTGTGACATCAGAAACGTCCGACTGTCTGCCGACGATACCCTTCCGCCGACGCTCCGCCGACAAGACCATCGGCGGACCGCCTGCAGACATGTTAGCGTAGGCGCATTACCACTGGAGCGCTACTATTCGCATCGGGCGGTGGACGTAAATCGCCGCCGGTGCTCTGGCGAACATCGCCACTGTGACACAGTTGCAAAACGTGGCACGACGAGAAGCGGAGGACGTGATTGTCATGGCACTGTCCGCGTTCTTCTGCTGTGGCTTTGAGGGCCTCGTGAACTAGAACGCGATTTCAGGGCCGCTAACTTGGGAGGTAAGGTATGGGGCTAATATCTTTGTGAGAAGCAAGGAGAGCACACCATAACAATTTTCGGAAGGTGTGTTCCACAGATGAAGGTCTCGGCGCTGATCTATGATGTAGCCCCTGCAGTATGTACAAATCCTCACCGTTATCTTTTTATTTAGAATTGAAAACGTTTTCTGTAGACATGAAGTATCCTTGCTGCTCAAGAAAGGAAGAAGCATTATGTCAGGAAATTTCGTACAAATCCGGGGCCGAGAGCCGCTGCAAACAGGCCGCTGCTGTGGTGTTTGCAGTTGTCGGAGAGAACAATGTCGTGCACAAACAAAAATTTAAGGTGGTGAGCGCCAAGCAGAGGGCTTATCCGAAAGGAAGAATGCTATCCTCAATCTATGAGGGTATGCTGGGACGGTATTATACAGAAACTGACTTGTGAAGATTTGCTAAAAACGTTCTGGGGTTTTGCGTGCCAAAAACCGCGCTATAATATGATAAACGCTGCAATGTGGTACTCAGGGTGAATTTAGACCATCTGGGTTTCTTTAACGTGCACTCAACGCACGGTACACGGGCGCGTTTGCATTTTGCCCTCAGAAGAATGCGGCCGCTTTGCAGGGGATTCGATCCCGCGCCCTCTGGCTTAAGCGCAACGCCAAAGGCACTACGCCATGCACCACGGTGAGTTCCTTGATTCGCTGTTTCGCTGTATTAACCACATGCTAAGCTTTATTTCCAAATAAAGTTTTGAAGATATGTCAGTCGAGTGCACGAACATTTATTAAATATATATCGAATAGATTCTATGCCACATTTTTGGGGGCACGTCTCTGCACCAAAGCCTCATCCCACAAGTCAGAAAGTTACTTTCCCAATGAAATTTTGATGGTCCACCCTAAATGCTGCCCTGCATCGATCATAGCCATGTTTGTGTGGTGACTCAGGCTATGAAACTTATGCGCCGATCCTTTTCAGAATAGGTTTCTGTAATATCGAGCGGTGACGTTGTCACATTTTACAGTGCGTTGAAGTTAAACAAAGGGCGCAATACAACCTTTATTGTAATAATGCACCTCTCATTGCCGAAATCACAAGAAACACCGTAATTGTTCAAAAGGACGATAAAGCAAAACACTAAATCAGTTTACCCAGTTGAGGCGTTCTTTAAAAGCTCTCTTTTTTGTTAACTTCGAAATCACAGGTTATCAGAAAAGGACACGAAGGTCAAAGTTTGTTTTTGAATTTCGCGCCGAATTCCCAATGCAGGTACGTCACTGTGACGTCACGTATTTCAAGGTTTTTCTTTCGTACGTATGCCGCTTTGCATCAGTAGGCGTTCCCAAAACTCGCAAAGTTCAATCTTTGGTGCCTCTAGAACACTATGTAGTCTATCTTTACCGCTAAAAAAATAACTAGGCCAGGAAGACGCTGTCCAAATGCGTGACGTCACAGCTAGATGGTGCGGGAACTTCAACAAGACGTGGCTACCCGTCTTTTGTTATAGCGTCTTTTTTTTCTGGCTCACCAAGCTTCGTATCCAGGTAAGAGTGATGGTTTTGATATCGTAGAAGGACAATTAACTGATCCAAAAAAGGCCATTTTTCTTTTGGTATCACTGTAACTGTTGTCCCTGTAAAAATTTCTGGCAGCGCCCATCTCACACTGACCATTGACGGTAGTGCGATTCGCGTTCAAGTACTCTATCGACACACAGTATTGCTGAATCTGAACACAGAAGAATCTGCAGTGGTTATTCTGAGACTTCCTTGCTTCGTAGCAAACTGGATCGTCCCATCTGGTTAACCTCCCTGCCTTTCCCCTTTCTTCTGTATCTCCCTTTCTCCTTGCTTCGGCTACATGTGACATATAAGTTGTCTCCGGCAACGCGTCAACGACCCATTTCACTATGACACTCATTTGACGAGGTATGCCATGAGTATAGCGGCATGACTACGACTGCATGGCGACGAAAAAACGACATCGATGGAACGAGGAAGGTGATCTACCGACAACAGCATTACGACAATGACATGACAATAGTGAAATGACGATGGTGTAACGGTGACACCGTGACGATAATGACGACGATGGTGTAACGATGACAACTGTATCACACACACGTTTTGACGACGAAGCCGGGATGAAAACGGTATGGATGACGATAACCGAATAACGAAGCTCGATTGACGATTACGCAACCACCACGACGGCATGACAAGCACAGTATGGCAGCGAATGCATGACGACTACAGTCCTGTGTTACGCCTGGCCTATGTGGTGAACAATTTGTTTCGCGCCACCAAAGCCACGGCGAAAGCCCAGACGTTTCGAGTACGCTGAGCCGTCCAGAAACGTTCAACAACGCCTTAGGAGATTAGCCTTTGTGCGCGCATTCCTGCGCGCACAAAGTAGGCCTGATGACTGTGCTATTTGTGTCAAGTTCAATAGTTGTGTAATCGAGAGGACTTCAGCTTTTAAATTTTTAGGTGTACTTTTTGATGAGAACCTGAGTTTTACATCTCATGTAACGAAGATTCATTCTAGTATTTGTAGGTCAATAGGCATATTGTTTAGGATTAGATACCTTGTTCCTATTTGGTTGAGACGCCGTCTGTATTATGCTTTAATTCAATCCCAACTTAGTTATTGCCTGTTGGTATGGGGGACTACATTCCAATAAAACTTGGATCGGCTGATATGTCTCCAAAAACGAGCAGTTTGGCGTGTTGAAAATCTTGGACCCCGTGATCACACGGCACCTTTTTTCTTGAAACATTGTCTTTTAAAAAATAATCAACTATACGAACTTAAGCTCGCTGTATACATACGAGGCGAACTCGAGAAAAATTCGCTCATTTTTTTATCAAAACAACCTCTCAAGTTACATCCAGTACAATTTCAGTAATGACCATATTAGAGTTCCATTTTGCAGGACCAACTACGGTAGAAAAGAACTTGCATACTTAGTGCCATCCTTCGTAAATGCACACCCTAACACGATCACTATTGCGCAAAACTTCAGATCATTAAACTGCTTTAAAACTATGAAAAAATTTTTGCTTTCCCTTTCTGATTGACATTGTGCTAATTGGTTTCTTGTGTGTTTTATGTATAATTATTTTAGGTCGGTTTCATATTGTGCTTGTATATATATAAAACTTTTTTCGTATTCATATTACTCTACTTACAATGTTGTACCGTGATTCTTGTATTTAATTGCACGTATGTTTCTAATGTATGCTATGTATACTTAATCTATTCCATTGATATGTGTGTATGCTATATTTTATGATATGCTACCTTACCGTTGAGCAATGTATGGGTGACAGCGCCTTCGTCAGGCAGACTATGTTCTGCCTTTAGCCTTGCCATCCAAGACCTTCACTGTGTCTGAATCAATGCTGAATAAATAAAAAAATGTCACAGTTTCGCCCTAAGGGCGAAGCAATGAATGCAATAGCAACACAGCAATGCCATACGAAGTAAGGTGAGCGGCTTTGGTAGCAATATGAATTGTAGTAAACATGAGCTGATTAATTAAGCAGGTGTGCTGCGGCGTAAGTAGACCGACATGAAGAGAGACTCGATGACCACGAGAAGGCGCGTGTGAAACGGTGGTGTTGATGAGAAGCGCTTCCCGTGGGCAGCGCGTGCGAAGGGGCACACCTGTAGCGCTGCACTGCCGATCCGGGCAGCATTAAATGTGTAGCGTGCGTTGGAAAATGTGGCCCGACTATTACTAACTGAATGAACAAGCGTGGTGTGAGCGCGCACAAAGAAACATGAATAGATCACACTGAATGACTGCAGACAACGACTGTGAAAACGCTGGCAGCAAGCGCATACGCTGCAGCGGGCGAAGGTACGTGCGGTCTATCGCTTCAACAGAAACTGAGGCTGCGAATGCAGAGTGCATAAAGGTCACAGCCGTGTGGAGATAAGAGACGGTGCGGGCGAGCGACGAGCGCGGTTGTTGGCAGAGCCGAAATGCCGCCCCCCCCCCCCCCGCTCCCTCCGGCGCTGGCTTCCCGCTTCCTTGCTTGCGCGTGGGAGATTGTGTGCGTTCGCCCTCCGTGATAGCGCGCGTCCCCGCACGCTTCCGCTCGGGCATATGGCGCGCGGCGAAGATTTTATCTATACGGAACCTCACGGCGACGGCGACGACGACGGCAGAAATCCGGTTGAAGTGTCCATATAATTGCTATCGCAATAATAAATAAATAAAATTCAGTTGACGAAGGTGGATTGCGATGCTGCAGTCACTACGACGGCATAATGACCGCCAGGGCATACCTAGTGCCCCATGCTATTAGACAACTTGAGACAATGGGTCGGCTACTAAGACATGACGACAACGCCATGACGACAGTCGGATGAAGAGGCTAAGGTGACAATGATGGAATGACCCCTGCGGCATTAGACCTACCGTATGACAACGAATGCATGACGAGTGTATGTCGAGGATGGCTTGATGACGACAGCATGACAGAGTTGGATAGCAAAGCCTGAATGACAATGACGGAACAACCATGACAGAATCCCGAGTTGGAGCACATACCCATACCTAGTGATCCGATATAGTACAAAACATTGGACACTGGGTCGATAGAAAAGGATATATTGATAGATAGACAGACAGATAAGCTCAAAATGCCCAAAGTAGGCAAAGAATGCTCATTGTTATTAATAAATAAAAAGCTTCCTTAGAGGGTAGGCTGACCCATAACATTGACCCTGACAGGATCATCGCATCAGTGAGCGTGTAGACTCGCAACCTCCCGTCAATCGCTGCGTTATCTCTAAGATAAATTTGCTTTGGCTGACATATTTCTGTTAAAAATCAAAAGCGCTTAACCAGTAGCTATATCATGAGGTAGGGCTATTTGTTGCACCAATACAAGAGAATGTGCTGCTGTTCCACCGATGTCTTAACGCCCGAAATGCGTTCGCAGTTGCGGCCAGAATTTACCTGGTCAAAGCAGAAAATATAGGTACTTTGGGTGGAAGTGATGCTTATAAGAAGATACGATATCTGCATATAACTGTAAACATGTTGTGCTACTCGAAAATAATAGATCTCAAACGCACGTGTCATAAAATTTTGACTTTTTCTGTTTTCTTAGCCAAACAAAAGCACGCATAAGCATGAAATGTGCCAGAAGAGAGCGGTTTCAGCTTATCAGATATACCCCTCTGCTATCGGTCGAAGGAAAGCCAGCACAACAGTCTTTGAGTGGCACGAGGACGCTATCCTTCTAAAATTCCCGACACTTCACCTTGGGTTTCTCCACTCGCTTCGCAAGTAGCGAAGCAGCAGGCCTGATTCACGGTGAAGGTAAGTGCAATGAAAGTGTATTTGTGTTGGGTACATCCACCCACTATGCATCCTTGCAATCTTTGTAAATGCATCATGCAATTATAGCGTGCTTTATGCAACTCAAATTATAGACGCATCTCTTTTTTTGTAAAAAAACCTTGACCAATTGCGGCGTTGTTGTTGAACGAAACGGATACGCTGTGATCCTCAACTCTCTGGATGGCGCATGGGCGCCGAGAAAATTAAATATCACCAGAAAAGTTGCATTAAAATAAATCTATTTAGGAGTCACCTACTGGGGTCTTCAGACCGGGTCGAATTCTACAACGAGCGGTTGAACCAATTTTAGTAGTTTGAATGACAATCAGAAAAAAAGCACAATAAGGTTTGGCTCTTTCGCGATAACGATATATTTAAACTTAACACGATGCTAAGCGTTGACGCCCGAAGTTGGTGCGCCGTTTTATATATATTTCATTTGACGTGCAAAAGAATCCGGCTCACTGGCTCGAAACTGAATGTTGAAGCGACGCATAAATGGCGGAATGTTGGTCTTTCGCCAGCCAACTTTGACACTAGAGACATATACAGAAAAGTTCCTGTTAGAGCCAAATCAGGTATCACTTTGCGCCTGCGCAAAGTTCTGCCTCGATCTCGGAAGCACGTGAGACGTAGGGTGAATGAATATTGCTGGCAGGAACCAAACCAAAAACATAACACTTTTGTTACTGCGTTTTGGTTTTGAGTGCGAACTTTCTTGCCAAATGTCGTTAGTCAACCTTTAATGGCCAATTTCAGCCGTAATTAGCCAGTAAAATTATCCAACAGAAAATTATTTTTGAATTTGAGTAGAACAGACAATGAGAAAGAAGTTTGGCGCGTAACCCACTTTCCTTTGAAAGCACGGTCAGAGGACGTGCCATTTGTCTGAGTTCGAAAGAATATAGATCTTTGGCTCAAGATTCACCCCTTCTCAACACAATCCAAGTGGCAAAGGAAAATAAGGAAGCATAAAGGTTGACCCTCCACCTGACACGAACCATTGCCCCTAAAATTGAAGCAGCATGTATGTACATAGAGAGCCCATAGCGTTGTCCGATCTGTACTTGTACCAAGCATACTCTTTCACGCTCATTTTCCCGCCGTGAACCGAGGAAAACCGAGAAAAACTTCAGGGTTCTCAGAAGCAACAATGTTCTCTCAAAATGCATCGATGTCTTTTCAATATATTACGCCTTTAAGTGCTGCTGATTTAAGTGCTGCCTCTCGCATTAGCGCGAGCCAGCCGGGCTGTTAAATATGCAGAATGCACAGGTAATTTTGAATATCCTGGGAAAAACAAATACTCATGCTAGTATTCAAACTCTCAAGTCGGAGCAAAAGCACATTTATGGCGCCAGGTCACCTTTTCACCCGCTTGCATTTTACCTTTGCGTCAACATTTTCTACATTGCTATTTCAATCATTGCTGATTAAACTTATGCTTTTCTTGGCTTCAATGCCCGTTGGTTTATACGTAGCGTATTTGAAGCATTTAGTCAGAAATAAACCTTTCTTCTGGCTTTTTTATACCTCGCCCGTAAAGGTTTAAGAAATATAACTTGGAAGTTGCCCAAACAAGAAAATCGGTAAGTGTGATACCAATAGCGCACTCCATTAAGGATTGACCATGTACCTCGGAGAGGTCTGATCCAGTTCTTATGGTTTGGTGTAATGAATTGGTGTCGTCATGGCACACCCAATACTCGATACACAAGCATTCTTTTATTGAGCGCCAATCGCCATGCGGCAGCTGCAGCAGGGAAATGAACCCATGACGATATGTGCTCAGCAAAAGATCGCCACAATCCCTGCCCCACCGGAAAAAGCACCAATTTTTGTCCGACAATAGAAACTGCCGCTAGCAACGTCGTTACACTGTAGCGAAAGGCCTGGGCAAACAGTTCAATTTAAATTTTTGTATCCGTTCAAAAGTAGAATGCACTGTTAATAAATATTTCGTTGGCAACAGTCAGTGAAGCCATTAGTTATCGTATAACTTTTCAGGAGTGTTTCTGTGTTCTCTCTTTTTTTATTTTTTTTGCTTGGGTCGTGCCAGTGCCTTCGATTGAAGCTACTGTGAAAAGGCTAAAATACTTTCGAAAGTTGATGATGATTTGATATGCAGTCTTGTCACATTCTTCAATAGCGCATGCATTGCAACACTTTTCTCTACTGCTCAGTAGCGCTAAGTATTTATATATTTTGTATGTTTAAGCACCGTCTTACCAGCTCACGGAAAGGAAATAGATTGCATTGTTTGATGACTCCCTTCATAGCTCTTGGAAAGAGCGATAATATTCTGACCAAATTCGTGTCAACTTTTCTGCATTTCAGTAAATAACTATCGACATTAATGATGAACCGTCGTATACAAGAATAATCAATCACGCACATTAGATTTTGTTGATATACATCTAATATCTACGCTATACTACAATAGCAGGTGTCATTCTTTGGTACAAAAGAGATTTAAGACTCACTTGCCAAACACGAGATTCCACAAAGCACGAAGCTGTGAAGCCTCAGAAACGAAGTTGCGCCAAGGCTTACGCAGACGGCTTATAAGGTGAAAGATTGAACCAGTTAACATTTAATATTATTGCCACTGAAATGCATACCTGACTTTTTATTTGGCGCTTATGAATATATGTTTAGTATACGTCTTGAATAAATTATTTGTAAGCTTGTGATTAATTTCAATGCCAGTGTCCTCTTTAGACAACAAGGTAACTCGGATTGGGCGTACTAGACTGCACAATGCCTAAAACTGCATTTCACAATACTTGGAAATGTACGCTTGTTATTGCAGATTTCTTCCCGAAGGCTGTGGATAAGATGGGTGGCACTGCGGCGGCGCCTGTACTCCTCCTCTTCCTCATGGCGTCCTGCTGTTTAGCCTCGGATGTCGTGAAAGATACAAGTCTCGGCCAAATCAGGGGTAACCGTCTCGTTGTTCTCGGCCGTGTAGTGGAGGAGTATCGCGGGATCCCGTACGCGCAACCACCCTTGGGCCGGTTGCGCTTCAAGCCGCCCATACCTGCTGAACCATGGGAGGGTATACTTGATGCCAGGAGCAGAAGAACCGCATGTCCGCAGGTATGAATCCTACTTAATGCGAACCTATAACTGACTCTTACCAGGCACTATGCGTTAGGAAGGTTCTTGTCTGGCTTCTTGTGAGGTATCTTGCATGAAGAAATATAAATTGCGATGGTTGGATCAAACTGGCTTCTCCAAGCACAGCAGCCCCGTTATCTACACAGTAGGCCACATGCACTCGCATGACATAAGGAAATAACAACCTTAACATACTCATTCACAAGTGCAATCTACCGCTTAGGGGCTATTCGCGAGAGGGTTACGTCTAATTACCAATAATTTTCTTCCAACCGCGAAAGTGTGCCACTGCACCCATCGTTCTCTCGAAGGAGCTAGTGCTGTGGGACAAATATGACAGTTAACCGTATGGCACCGCAGGATGTAAGAAATGAGATTGTAACATGTCACAGCCGGAGTGGGAAAAAAATCAACCATGTTGCTATCGAAGACGCCATCGTCATGTTGGCGCACTGCTGTTGTCGCTACGCGCAAGTGATCCCCCTCCATTGACATGTTCCACCATTTTGTGACAATTGATGAAACCCCAAACCTGCCAGAAGCTTCAACAATAATTCCCGTAGTGTATAGATGCTAATATTTTTAAAACAGTATTTACTTCAGAATAATACCGTATATATATATATATATATATATGCGGTTATTTGTATGAGGAACAAGGTATCTTATAATTAAAATGATTAAATTATGGGGTTTTACCGTAGTTATTTTTTCTCATGAACACCTTGGACCTCCTGGCGCCTGCCGTGCCTTACTTGTACCGTCGGTGGCGTCGAATGAACGAGGGGACGTCCCTTTTGCCAAACACGCCGAGGTACGCTCGAGCGCCTTCGCGCCTGATTAACTTAGTTTCCCCTCGGTATGTCAACGGTTGCCTCATTGGCTGTCATCGCTTCCGCGACCAACCTGCTTAATGAAAGAGATCTCTTGCTGAAGTGTTCACATATAAATAATAACAACGAACAGCTAAACTAAGAACTACGCATAGGCAACTTCTTTTTTAACTGTAGCACTCATTGTGATTGCAGTTACACGTTGACAATATCCAGTACGAGCACAGTACCGTTCGTACGCTACTAGTTTTTCATTGTAACTTCGCACTTTTATTGTCGTACATTAAGCTCAGGAGGCTCAAGCCCGCCGGATCTGTTTATCTGACTGGGCGTTCTCGCAGAGCGGGGCGAAGCCTCGAGCCGCGGCTGCGAAGTGGGAGAGCGTGACGTCAGCGGCCAACGCCAGCGCGCGGGCCTAGGATGGCGTCGCGTGGTTAGAGAAGCGGGAGCAGATGCGCGCCTTGTATAAAAGGATGACGTCGAGTGGGAAACAAAACATGAAGACGCTGGCTCGGCGGCCGTGCTCGCGCTCTCGGCTAACACGCCACATCGTTATTCTTGTAGGTGGCGGCGTGAGTCTTCATACGCGGTGATTCGCATATCGTAAACACCCAGCTTTGTGTTTGCTGCGTTGGAGCGGGGCGTTACGCCCGTATTCAAGAACGTTCCTCTAGTCAACACACCACCACGACTCAAGAGAGAAGATGGCACCGCCATTCCTCCACAGAAGTGGTCACTGAGCTTCATGATCATTCACGGGAATTCATGAGAATTGTCGCGTCTTTATTCTCGATTATTCTGCGCAGTACGACAATTGAAATTTGGAGTCTAGAATAATTCGGAGTCTAGAACACGCTAGAATAATTCTTCCGACTGGTACTGTGTAGAAACTCGGCTGTCTCTAAGTTTTCAATACAAACATACCCGCTTACTGCAGTCAACAAAAAATAATTCTTCAATTTTAGTTAATTGGGCTGCTCACAGCGATAATCATCATCTCACTTTGTGCCCCCCTGGCCACCTAACTTATTTGTACAGGTGGTCTTCGCGTGCCTCCCAGTGCCTAATTTTAAGAAAACCGTAAAGCTTAGTTTTGAACACCCTGTATTATCAGGCGCAGCCGCCAAGCACATGGCTGTATTGGGTAACGTCCTTTTCCTACAAGCTCGGAGAAACCGATACCTGGCTTCGCTACAGGTCTTCTTCCTCTTTCTGGGGTTTTACGTGCCAAAACCAGTTCTGATTATGAGGCACGCCGTAGTGGAACGCTCCGGATTAATTTTGACCACATGGGGTTCTTTAACGTGCACTACAACGCAAGAACACGGGCATTTTTGCATTTCGCCTCCATCGAAATGCGGCCGCCGCGGCCGGGGTTTGATCCCGCGATCTCGTGCTCAACGCCTAAGCTGACTGAGTCACCACGGAGGGCTATAGGTGTGGCTTTAGCCGTATAAAACGCGGGTTTATCGTGAGGAAAAACTGTAAATTTCGGTAAATAAGAAAGGCTAATATCATCATCATCATCGACAGAAGCTGCCCCCCCCCCCTCAGAAAAAACCTGGATCCGCCCCTGTATATATATATATATATATATATATATATATATATATATATACACACGGTTATTTGTATGAGGCACAAGGTATCTTATAATTAAATGATTAAGTTATGGGGTTTTACGTGCCAAAACCACTTCTGATCATGAGGCACGCCGTAGTGGGGGACTCCGGAAATTTATACCACCTGGGGTTCTTTAACGTGCGCCTAAATCTAAGTACACGGGTGTTTTCGCATTTCGCCGCCATCGAAATGCGGCCGCCGTATCTTATAGGAACTGCCAGGCTGTGCTGAAATTAGCAGCAAGACGAAAATCGACAATACGCAAATTGTGTTCATTATTTTTTCTTAAATTTACTTCAATGCACGCATTCCAAAATTGAAATCGAGGAGTGCTGAACTCATGTCTGCTTAGCAAAAGTCTTTAAACTTGCCCCACTTTCAAAACATCTGTCCCCTAGATCTTCTAAAATATGTCTCGGCGTTTCAGTTGAGATTACTCCAACTAGTTCATGAAATCCTTCTGGAAAATTTAAGTGAAGCGTCATTGTATTTTTTTAGCAAAATTTAAGGCCCCATATCTTAAACGTGGTTATACTTTCAAGATTTCATCCAAGCATAGATGACTTCTCTACTCCATGCTTGCATTTACCTATTACAACTTGTGCCCTTAAATAATACTTAAAAATTTGTTTGGTGCACTATTGTATAATATTTACTATCAGAGACATCGCTAATTTTCTTTTCAGTCTCTTCCTTTACAGCCAGCCTCCGCCGACAACCAGCCGCACGTAAACTCACTATACTAATCTGTTAAAGATACCCTGCGAGGATGACAAGGCCATCTGTGACGAAGATAGGTCCTTCTTTGGAAATGTAGACCAGCCTTTCAGAGGAACCTTAACCCTGTTTGCAACTTTTATACCACGGTGGGCTACTCCATCAGTCGATTCTTCTTGATTTTGGATTTTATGGCGCTATTGTTACCGAGCGAGATTATCGGTCAAATATTTGTTACTGCAGGAGTGTGGGCGTCCGCAGAAATGTATAGTTCTTACTAGTTGTAGAAAGCCTTCAATCGTGCGCTTTAATAAAGCCTTCTAGCTTGGGCTTTATGTAAATGCGTAGTTCTTTTGTTTGCTGCTTCCCCACCTGGATCTTCAAAGCATTGTAACCTATTAAATGAGGGCGATACGTCTTCGTTACGTTAATCAGCGCTGTATTTGTTTCTACGGCCTCAATAAGGTGCAACCAAATGTGGCAGTAGTAATTAGGATGCCACTACATTGATATCACGCGTATGGAAGCTGATTTTCTTATACCTGCAGGTATTCACCTTTCCCCGAGCCTTTGCTAACATCGAGCACACGGAAGACTGCCTGCACCTGAATGTATGGAGCCCTCAAGAGCGGGGCGCCGATGAAATCGTTCCCGTGCTCGCTTGGATCCACGGTGGGGGCTTCATGCAGGGATCGGCTTCACAGAAGGTTTACAACGGTGCCGTTCTAGCGGCAAGGACAGGTCTCGTCATCGTGACCTTGAACTATCGGCTCGGTTTCCTAGGCTTCCTGGACACGCAGTCACCAGATGCACCCGGAAACGTCGGTTTCCTGGACCAAAACATGGCCCTGAAGTGGATCCGGGACAACATCGCACGATTCGGTGGCGACCCTTCGAGAGTAACCCTTTTCGGCGAGAGCGCCGGTGGCATGAGTGCTCACGCGCATGTGTTGTCACCCATGAGCAGGGGTCTTTTCATCAGGGCGTGCCTAATGAGCGGAAGTTTGCATGGCCATGGCTTGTTTCAGACTGTGAATGAAAGTATAAGCAAAGGAAACGCTGTTGCCGCAGCTGTCGGCTGTGTGGACCCCGACAGGAACCTCGCCCGTAACCCGGAAGCGGTTGTTGAATGCCTGCGCCCTAAAAGTGCCTTTGAACTCGCCCGTGTATCAAGTAAAATATTCAAGCCCAAGATATTCCCATTCGTGCCAACTTATCCTAACGAATTCCTCCCCATGGATCCCAGCACCGCTGTCGAACAAGGATTGTTCAATGCAGCCGACCTCATGGTCGGAGTCACCGCGGACGAGGGAGCACTAGCTTTTATGTTACCTATAAGGGACGAAATTCTTTCGGACAACTTGCACGGCATCGACGGACAACAATTTGAGCGTTCTCTGCGTGATAGAGTCTACGCGTGGCTGAAGGCGAACTTTTCCAGACCGCTGGATGTGTACAAAGCTGGGACTCATGACAGGAGATCGCTGAGGCGCGCCTATGCGGACTACCTGTCTGACTCGATATTCGTTTGCCCCATGCATTTCACCGCTGAGGCGCACTCCAACAAGGAGCAGTCAGTGTACACTTACGTCTTTGGTCATTTGTCTAACAAGAAGACGCTTCCCACGTGGATGGGAACACCACACGGCAATGATGTCAGCTACGTATTCGGGATCCCCCTTGCTGACCAAGAACGTTTCAGTGCTGAAGATGCCGAAGTGTCTGAAGTGGTGATGACGGCTTTGTCGACGTTTGCTTCCACCGGGTAAGTTAAAGGAAATTAAGGAAAAATTTAGTGCAGCCAACAGCTCTTAGAGCAACGAAATTATTGGGGCGTTCACACTTATTGCTGTGTTGGAAGATTTATACGTATATGTACGGTCTATTTATCATGGGGACTGTAGAAGTGTGTGGAAGTGTTCGGCATTCCAGAGAAGCTTAGCCGACAAAAATGTAGACTCACGGGCTATGTTTTACCAGAATTAAAGAGCTCAAGTAATCAAACCAGAGTTATATTTTTCCGGACGGTGTACGTGACACAAATACTTTAGGGCCTGCAATTCACAACTAAACCAAGAACATTAGCGTAACACAAAAACGCTTGATACCTAGCATTGCCATGTCATGGTATATTCATTAGTAAAAAATTCGCAGTTTTGACCTATAGGGAAAGCATCTATTGCGATAGCAAATTAGTGGACAGCTATGCAATGTAAAAATAATCGTTTTATCGGCCATTGAAACTTCTAAACATTGGCACACTAACTAAATTACCACGCATGGTATCACGCGCACACAAGCAAACATGAACGCATCTCACTCGATGATCGCGGAAACTCGCTGTCAAAACGCCGCTGGGGTGAGTCAGCGCAGCAGCAGCATGCAAGCGAAATTAGCTTCGTGCCGGCGCTCGCATCAATGCGATCTTAAAGGCGAAAACACAGGGAGGGCGGTCTGTGTTGATTCTATAATACGGCACTGTAATGCCGCCTAAAGTTCTTTTTTTTCCGTAGACCGAATATTTTCCGCCGAGTCTTAAAAACGTAGCATAGGCAACGACTTTGGTTAGGCTGGTGTTATTTAGCTACCAGAAAACCAGTACTGTAGTGTTTACGAAGCCAATACCATGCCGCAATGTCACTGCCACATACTGCTCTCTTGTCCTCAGGGTGCCCCAGCTTCCAGGAGAGTACCTGTGGCCCAAGTACACCGCTGACAACCCTGTCTCAGTTTATATTTCTGCTGACAACTTAACAGATATATCTGGTTTCCACATGGAAAAGTGCAACGTTTGGAAGTCATACTGGAAAATTTAGACGGATATTTCATATTAAAGGCGATTTCTTCTATGCTGAATTCTATTGTGCCAATGCCTGCTACGTATCTTCATTGTTTCTTTTATTCCTTATAAAAGTTTAGCAAAGCTTTATGTACTCAACAATGCAAAAAAATGTTGATTCACTTGAGATTAGAGTTTGAGTATTTCCCCATATGGAGGCAATGTGCAGATTATGTGAAAATTTCTGATACCTTGATCCGTTCATGGGCCGTTTCCTGGGCATGAAAATCTGCTTGCAATTATAAGGTAGTATAGAGAAACATATTTTTATCGCCATTCATTATTGGTGATTGTTTGCTAAGGATGCCGGCCCTGTAAGCTTGCTTATGAGAGGAGACTTAGAGTGAGAAATAAAGGAGATGGCTTATTGCAACACGTGCACTCTAAATGTGGCGTCCGTGGGCACTTCTCTAAGGTTTGCTAATAACTATCCTACCAAAAGGCATTCCCTAGTCCGTACACAATAGTCCCAGTTGAATGGGCATGTCCCTGTGCTCTAGGTATAGCACCTGAAACGTGTCCGCCCATCTTGAACCAAACAGCACCGCAGTCGTAGGCCGTCGAGCTACGTAGTACTTGGCGTTCGCTTTACAGAGCTCTAGGTTGTTAACAAGGGTCTGAATTCATCTATGAGGAGCAAATAATGACAGTGGCGTGTTGCGGAATGTTTCATTGACTGTACACAATAACGGTGAAATGTGCCGTGTACTGTGAAACTAATACCATTAGCCAGAGTGCGTCGCTGGTAGCGATGACCAGCCACCTCGAAGCTGACCAACTGGCCATCTTCCGCGAGTCCACCAGCTGTGCAAGTCCAACTGCGATTGCGAACTGTACGTAAAAGAAAGTGTGCAGTGCTACATTCCATGGCATACAGATCACTATTCTCTGTTGTTATTATGTTAGTAAATATTTTATGTTATGTTAGTAATTATTTTGGCAAGTTCATTGCGTGTAGCACCGAAATCGTCCGCGTGTGCGGGTGAGAGCTGCTGCTGGTGCTTTGCGATAACAGCGTTTGACGTCGGGAATGCAATCACATTCGAAAGGTTTTGGTGCGATGTGTGTGGTGCTGGTGTCGATTGTGTCTGGTGCTTGTAGCACCAGACACATCAGGCACCACATACGACCACACATACAAGCACCACATGCACATACAAACATATACAAGCACCAGATGTGTCTGGCGCTAGTAGCACCAGTAACATCGACGGTCGCGCTTGAACACTGTCAGTGCCAGCTGCACGCTCGCGTTCCAGCGCAGCCTTGGGCTACTAAAGGGTCCTAAGCGATTGCTCCACTGTGCGAAAACAGCGTACCCAGCAATGCTGCTGCCCACAGAGGCTAACGGTGTCTCATGCCCGCCACACTGAATTGCGTTTTCTGGATAAATGAATTCATTCATTCATTCCCCGAATATGGACAACCGAGAACGCCGGCATTGAATGTCACGGAATTTACGAAACGCCTTGCTTCCTTTACATACGACTTCAAATAGCGCTTTTGCTGCGATATCCGTGGTTTTCAAAAAAAAATTTCGTAAGGCTTGGTTCAGTAAGGGTACTTCCTACGCTCCTTCAATATGCAAAGTATCTAATCGATTGTCACAGGGCACTGTGTGCGTTTGTACGCATAGTAAATAGCGTGCGGCTATAGGATATAATCCAAGGATACCGATTAAGTAGGGTGTTCACGAGAAGAGCTCACGAGAGAGTTCACAAAACCGAAACAGAGACATCTAGCAAAAAGTTGGCACTATTTGACGTAGTAGCACAGCCGCTGTAACACAATGCACGTAGCGTTGGCTGTGCTGCAAAACAAAATTGTGGCTGGGTATTGCTCTCGAGCGCGTGTTGAACGTTGCCAGGTTCAGTTTCCAGTGGCGGCCTGTCCGGAGCAAAATATTCTTAGCACCCTCTGCCGTGTCGCAGGTCTGACCGACGCCTTGGTCAGGTGCTCCGCAGCCGATGGCGACTGAGGGCCATGGGTAGATTGTAGGAGTCATGAGAGAGGCAGTGACCGAATACTGCACCAGGGAGGCCAATTCCTGCTCTGGTGAGGGAGTGACTTTGTTGAAGCTTAGTGGGCTTCATAATTGGTTGCATCTGGACTAGTATAGCCCCACTTGCTCTCGGCAATATTTTTGCCGGTGTCAGGCGCCACTCCATGCCTGAAAATGTAGTGGACTCGAGGACGATTCGAACTTGCGACCTTCAGATTAGAAGCCGGGTGTTCTACCTCGGCTCCACGCCACCACCTTCTCACACGCAGCAGCCTTCAACACGTGCACCCTCTCGAGTGAGGCTAGCTTAGCAGGGCTATTTGAGGAATTACCATGGCATTGCCTGCGAAATTATTGGCCTTAGTGAAGTTAGAACTGGTGAGGCTTATACAGTGCTGACTAACGGCCACGTCCTCTGCTACAGGGGTCTTCCAGATAAGAGAGAATTCAGGGGCAGAATTATAGTTCATAAGGACATAGCAGGCAACATTTTTGAATTCTACAGCATTAATGAGAGGGTTGTAGTCGTCGTAATAAAGCTGAATAGGAGGTATAGAATGGAGATAGTACAAGCCTACACCAAAACGTCCAGTCACGATGATGAAGAAATACAACAGTTTTATGAAGATGTTGAATTAGCAATGAGAGAGGTGCAAGCTAAGTATACTGTAGTCATGGGCGACTTCAATGCAAAAGTGGGGAAACAGCAGGTTGGTGAGCAAGCAATTGGAAACTACGGCATAGATTCTAGGAATGCAAGTGGAGAGATGTTAGTAGAATTCGCGGAAAGGAATAGGCTACGAATAATGAACACCGTCTTCATGAAGCGAAGCAACAGGAAGTGAACATGAAAAAGCCCAAATGCAGGAACAAGGAATGAAATGAATTTCATACTCTCTGCCGATCCCAGCATAGCGCTGGATATAGAAGTATTAAGTAGGGTAAAGTGCAGCGACCATAGGTTAGTGAGGTTCAGGATTTCTCTCAATTTGAAGACAGAAAGAGTAAATTAATCAAGAAGAAACAGGCCAGCCTAGACGCAGTAAGGGTAAAGGCAGACCAATTAGGGCTGGTGCTCGCAAACAAATATGCAGCTTTAGAACAGGAAGATAAAGACAACATAGAGGTAATGAATGAAACCATAACTAGGCTGATCTCAGAAGCAGCAATTGAAGTGGGAGGTAAGGCACCAAGGCGATCGGTAGGTAAGCTCTCCCAAGTAACAAAGGACCTAATAAAGTAAACAATAAAACATGAAAATGGCAAACTCGATAGATCGGATAGAAATCGCTGAACTGTGAAAACTGATCAATAAAAAAGTAAGAGATATTCGAAATTATAACGTGGAAAGATTGAGGGAGGAGTAATATATGGACGCGGCATGAAATCAGGGAGAAAAAAACTTGGCACAGGACAAGGCAAGGTGTATGCACTGATACATATGCAGGGTAATATCATCAGCAATTTCGATGACATAGTAAAAGCAGCGGGAGAATTCTATACTGACCTGTACAATGCCCAGAGCAGCCAAGCTACTTTCATTCCAAGCAGTAAGGAACAGGATACAGAGTCTCCTTTTATAACTATCGATGAAGTTTGAAGGGCCTTGCAAGACATGACTAGGGGAAAAGCTGCTGGAGAAGATGGAATTACAGTCAATTTATTAAACATGGAGAAGCTATCATGCTTGAAAAGCTTGCGGCCCTTTATACGTAATGCCTCACTACTTCAAGTGTACCAGAGAGCTGGAAGAACGCCAGCATAATACTAATTCATAAGAAGGGAGACGTTAAAGAATTGAATACATATAGACCGTTTAGCTTGCTTTCAATATTGTATGAAATAATCACCAAGATAATTTCCAATAGAATCAGGGCAACACTTGACTTCAGTCCACCAAGGAACAGGCTGGCTTCAGGAAGGGATATTCTACGATGGATCATATCTATGTCATCAATCAGGTAATCGAGAAATCTCCGGAGTACAATCAACCTGTCTATATGGCTTTCATAGATTATGAAAAGGTATTTCATTCAGTAGAGACCAGGAATCTAATCCAGAATCTGGTGTTGAATGTCTCCGCTCGAAAAGCGCCTTTCAACTCGTACGAGCCACGAATAATATATTCAAGCCTAAGCTATTTCCCTTCTTACATAACATTCCCGAATGACTTCCTTCCAGTGGGTGCGAGCGCAGCAGTGAAACAGGAATTGTTCAATGCAACCGACCTCTTGGTCGGAGTCACCGCTGATGAGGGGGCAACAACCCTGAGGTCACTTCCGAACGACATTGACCGCCTCGACTGAAAGTAATGGGATCGCTTGCTTCGCGCTTTTGTGTTTCCCTGGCTCAAGACGAGCTTCTCCAAACCATTGGACATTTACAAAGCTGAGGCTCATGATATTGCAGCACTAAGGTGCGCTTACGCTGACTTCTTATCCGACTTCATATTCGCGGGCCCCATGCACTTCACAGCCGAGGATTATTCGAACAGAGGAAAGTCTGTATACACCTACGTGTTTGGTCACCTGTCTCGCAAGAGCGCCCCTTCTTCATGGATGGGGACACCCCACAACTGTGATGTTAGCTACATGTTCGGTGAACCCCTTGTTGACCTACGAAGTTATACTGCTCAAGATTCCGGCGTCTCTCAAGTGGATATCATGGCTTTGTCAACCGTCGCTGCCACCAGGTAAATAAGTGGGCAATGACGAAAAGTTCTCCGCTGCGAACACCACCTCGCTAAACCAACTTTTATCAGGCTATTCACATTCATTGTTAGGCGTATGATTAATGATGTACTAAATATATACAATAGCCATGAACGTACGCTAGACTTTTTAAGGTCGTTGAATTTTTGATAGAATTTTGTAAGTTGTCGAGTGCTCAACAAGGTCTCAAGACACGGGTAAGGTCTCGAAGACATCGAAAGGTAATTTGCATATATTCATGGAAACAGCAAAGGAAAACCGTGGTGTGCTTTTTATGGACGGTGTATCTGGACTATACTTCATAAATATTTATCGCACAGGGTACTCAAAGAAGGTAATGCGCAAAGGTTAGAATATCAATTAGGGATAAACCAGATATAAAGACATATTTCTGATTAGCGCCATCGCAGTTGCTTATGAAAAGTTTACTTAGTGAATAAGCACACTCATTTGAACAAAGAGAGAAAGGGCCGACGAGACGATGCTGTCCTAGGCACGAAGCCCGGTACATTTTGGAGACTTTTAACAAACTTGAAGACGAACAAAATGCACTCTCGAGCAAAAGTTCTAGTGCCAATGCTGCCAAGAATTTTTTTTCGCAGCCTGGGCATGCCGCCTGCAATCAAATGACACATATACTTACGCTTGTTCGACCATTGCTATGCATTGGGATCATTCGGCGTTGCTCAGCTGTTCTTTGTTAACTTTAACAGTTTGCTTATGCTATGTGTTGTATCTCCCGCTGGCGAGTGCAAAGGCCAATTTTTTTTTTCATTTCTGCTTCCCTCCATTACGTTCGGCGCACTCTGTGAACACCGTGTGTTCAGCAAAAGGTACTAATGGATGATGTTCTTATTTTAACAACATAATTTCGGATGGCACTTTGTTTCCTTTATTTCAGAAAATGAGATTGCTAAAGTCCAGCTGAATTATCACAACAGAGTATTACTTTTCTGTTATTTTCATCGGCATGCAATGGAAAGAATTACGTGATTTCTTAAGAGCTACATATTTCTACCGAATTGTATAAAAAATTGAACTCAACTGAACCATTTGCGCACTTTAAACCGTGCTTTCAAGGTTTTGTAATCTAGCTCCATTGTTTTTTTACTAGGTTTCATAGCTTACCATGTCTCGTATGTAATAGGATGGCATATAAACAAATGTTAACGACTCAGGTGCGAAACGATCAAATTAACGAATTAACGGAAGAAATGTCTTCGCTTTTGAATTCAGGCTGAATTTTCTTATAGTGGGTGAAATTCGTTCGGTCTTTAAATGCTTAATTCGCATCAAAAATAGTATTATATCGGTGGTCGCGCGCACTGAATTATGTAATCTGACATGCATATTCGAACCATTATTAATGTTGCCACAAAAATCTAAAAAAACGCCGCTATAATGCTGTGCTAAGCAACATTTTAAAAAAGCATAGCAAATACTACGCTCACGTTAAAAACAGTCATTGCTTTTGCATTGCAACTTGGTCGTGAGAGAAGCATTTAGTCACGTTCCATACCTGCCATCTACTTATGCACCGCATATTGTTCATAAGTTTTTCACTGGCCTAATATTGCTCCACTCAAGGCGGCAATATTATTGCAGCTTCATTAGCTCAGCAAGCCACTGGCAATGTTATGCATCGAACCACTGCTCCCGGACGCCTGCGCTGTGCGATTTTATAGCCGCTGACGACGCGAAAAGATAAGAGACGAAAAAGCCACATAAAGATAAGGCGGTGGGCGACATTGCCTTCGAGTTCCCGCCTTAGCTCTCTCAAACGTCACAAAATTGCACAGCGTCTGCTAGGGCCTAGGTAATTCGTTATCGGTAAAGAGGAAATATATTCTGTTTTAAAGGAGCCAATGACCTAAGGCTGCAAGTTTCGGAGAACATATGCTCGGCCAACCTGGTCAACACAGAAGAATATATTTTGAAATCAGTGATGTCACACTAAAGTACACGCGCTTGAGTTTCGAGGCGAAATTCAACGCATTCAACTTTGACCTTTTTTGTTTATCCTAATACTCAAGTTTACATTGCCAAATTAACAATGAATTTTTCATAGACTACATTATCAGCTTAAATATAAGAGGGGCGCTTGAAAAGTTCAAGGCCTCACCCGGACGCAGTGACCGTGGGCCAAAATTTTCTAGTCAGTTCTCGACATAGTCTCTCTTGAGGTCCACACATGTATGCCATCGCTCTTAGAGCTTCATTATTCCACTTTGGTAGAACGTTTCATCCTGCTCCTCCAAAAAGTATTTTACGGCGTCCTTGACGGCTTCATCAGAAGAAAAACACCTTCTACTAAGGTGCTTTTTCATTTGTGGTAATAGGTGGTAGTCCGAGGGAGCCAAATCAGAGGAATGGGGCGGTTTCTGAAGCAGTTGGAAACCGCAGGAGTGAATTGCAGCTATCGTAACAGCCAATGCGTGAACTGGCGCGTTTTCCTGGTTAAACAGCACTCCTTTCCGAAGTACCCCTCGCGTTTTTCCTTAATTTCCGACCTCAGATGACGAATCTCAGCAGCATAGTATTCCCCGTTGATGGTTTGACCTTTTGGGAGAAATTCCAAGAACACTGGTAACGTAACCTTGCCAGCTTATGGAACCACCTTTGTCCTTTAAGGGGGGGGGGGGGGAGGGGGGATGTTTCCACTGTTTCCATGCTTCTTTTCACTCGGGATGAAAGCGATGCACCAAAGTTTCATCCACTGTAACGAATATGTGCAGAAAAAATTTAATATCAACTTCAAACACTTGCAGATTTTCTGTAGAGTGAAGTTATCTCAGACGTTTGTTCTTTAATGCCAAAAGTCTGGCCACCCATCGGGCCGAAACATTGTGCATGTTCAGGAGCTGTGTTAGGATATGGCCAATTCTCTCTATTGATATGCCCACGCATTCTGCAATGTGCCACTGTGTGACACGTCGATCAGCCGTTACAATGTCTCTCACTTTTTGGACATTTTCATCTGCGCATGCTGTTGAGGGACGAAAAGTGCGCGCTGCATCTTCAATTGACGTCTGGCCTCGCTTGAAATCTGCAACCCACTTTTTCACCTTAGCATTGTCCCCTAATGTCTCCAGAATGTCCTTGTGAATTTGTTGTGCTGTCAGTCCTTTTTTCAAATGGTATTGTATGACTGCTCACTTTGCGAATTTCTCCATTTCCATGTTTCAGCTTCGCGACCTTTCTTTAAAATGCTGTACCTAAAACCAAAAAACTTAACTAAATTCAGATTGCTCATGAGACCATTCAAATACCTGAACAACATCATGCATTGCAGTGACCTTCGGTAAATCACGCGAGTGAGTGTTAGTAGGCTTTGCGTCCTAACCTAGAAGTACTGCTTATGGAGAAAGTACGAAGAGTAGAGAAGGTCACACAGAGCAGATATCCACACGTCATTACCGTCTCCTCAACACACATGTCACCGAAGCTCCGCTGTTATCACTGTCAAGCCAAACAATAGAGTTAAGCAACGGCTATTGCACTATTGCAAAATGTTTTCTGCTTATCGGATAAGCCCCACCACAATCGAAAGCACGAGCACACGTCTGACTCTGTGAGCGGCCCATAGATGTGCACCTCTATAAACCCGTGACTCTTTGAATTCAGTTCTTTGAGACGCTTCGCAAATTGTACCTTCTTCAGCCTTCAGTCGTGGTGAAGGTAAGTGAAGTTCATGTGGATTTGGCTTGCAAATGTCTCTCCGCCAGACATATTACCTGGCTTTTTAAATTACAGTTGGTTGGAACAACTGAAAACATACCCTTTACGCTTTTCTGTTAGAAGCATATGAACCAGTTCTTGCTAACGTACTGGTTACTAGATCGGCTGCTCCTTCTAGTACAAAGCGCGTAAAGTGCACCTAAGCGGCAAAGGTTTCAATCGAGGTAGAAACACAGTCTCAATTCAAATTGATGATTGAATTCATAGTGGCATCTGACGAGCGTTGAAGTTTCTCTGATACCCGCACGGCGTGCTGGACGGCCTTGTGAACGCTTAAACCTATTTGAGTCCACCCAATAACACAATAAAGAAAACTATTAATTTTGTCATTTTCACATAGTAATGGTAATGATTTGGAGGACACAGGTAGACATTGGTACCCCATTTCTGCTTTGAAATATGTGGATGTAATAAATTAAATGGCTAAAAATTCCAAAATTTAACCTTTGCTATGATCTGCCACGCTTGTAATACGCTATATCAACTACCTTTAAGCTTATCTAGCACCTGTACCCTAGCAGCAATCATTATTTCTTCGTATGCTTTGTTGCACCAACGTCATTTTTAAGCTAAACATTCGTGGTCAGAGCAGAAACTGTAGATGCCCGTTAAAACTGTGCCCTTCTTTTTATACTGATCTTCGGCACATTCGGTTAAAGGCATCGTAGCTGTAGCTTTTTTTCTTACATTGAATCAAAGCAAAACAGAAAAAGACAAGGGGCTGAATGGGGGCACACGAAAGGCGATAAAGCTACCGGGAACCAAGAGTTCGTTGGAATGCAAAAAGATGCACCGATTTGTCCATAACAACCACCATTCCCAGCACTAGGCCACAAGAAGTGGGTGCGACCGATTATAAACGGCTCTAACTACGTCTCTGGTGATTGCCAAGTTCCTTTCTGCGTGAGATCTCTGAGGCCATAGCGCAAGCAAATTTGTTATCCGTTGTCAAAATATAGGAGTCAATATACCACGTGGAAAAAAGCTTGCTTTTTTTAATGCGTTAGCACGCTTACAATATTTCACTCACTTTCCAGGAGCTAACTTTGTATGCATCTACGTCTCTACATTTCTTTTTTCGTTGGGTGATTCGGTGTGTTTTACAAATTTGTACCACATGTGATGCTCTGGCATGGACATTATGGTACAAGTTTGGGCTACTCTTTGTAAGCGCACAACAGCACGCCTAAAAGCACGCCAATATATTGCTCGAATCGTTCCACGCACTCTTATAATAAATGAAAGTAAAACTGACCTTATAAAACCTAGCACCTCACACAGGCATAAATAGACAAGATGCTAGAGCGATTGCGAAGTGTTATTTGAAAGCTAGTATGGCGGCCGGTATAGTAGGCAACGTGTAAACGATAACGTTAAACGCCAAGTCCGAGACGCTGACACAATGTCCGGAGTGTAAGCAATCGAAAAGATTTCGATTATGACTAACAACCTAGGAGGTATGAAGGAAATGAGGAGATAAATATTTTATAACTGAAAGAGAAGGTCTTCTCGAAGCGAGATCATGATGGCTTATTAAGCGTACGTATATGAGGCGATATACACTGAGGAAGAGGAAGATATGCTTGCTGCGGTAAAGATAGGTGAATGATGGACATGTTTTATAACAACATCAAGATACCTACGCGGATGGCAGTTTACGCTCTGCTGGCTTCCTTAAGGCCCGGGAGTATTTTGCTCGAAGATCCGAAGGAAATATTTCCACAGTAGAGATTAGTTAAAGGCCGTGGGAAGGAGACGTAGCAACGATGAAGGAACACAAATATAAAGCACCCAGTAACGGCTCGGCAAGTTTTATGCTGGGCCATTAAAAAATAGGATAGGTAAGATATTTATCAAAATAGGAGAAATAGAGCTTGCTGGCGAAAAGTCTCAGCGCCGTTTGAAAGGGCATGCTGACAGCATCCATCCATCAATGCATTCTATTTGACGATTGAGGAAAATTTCAAGCGACGTACCAATGATGACAGAGTTCACTGTTCCGTAGAGTAGGTGTTTTAAGGTAACATCGACTTACATTAGACAGCTTTGAGACGACAGTTTCATGTATAAAAAGATCTTCTTTACAAAACAAATGAGGAGTGCATTTGCGTCTATGTGAGGTTTTCTCTCTAGCCCGGAAGTAACATTTATGAATAATATTATTAGGCAGGGCCAAGTAAGTAGCCTTGCCTTGCGTAATTGTGATAGAATACTAAGCAACTACGAGCCAATTTATCAAAGATGTTTGAGAACTGGGATATTATTAATTGCGCGGTAGCTTTAAAACTACCCAGAGGGCAAAATGGTCTGCCATGCACGGTTGTCACGTGTAAAGATATGCCTAACGTGGTGCAAAGGAGAGAGGATAACTCGCGCTGTAGCATAATGAATTCACAGTTTCGCCCGACGGAAGAAGCACGCACATATATGGCAAAATACTCAATATTACGAGACGTTACGTTCGTAGTTATGTGGATAGTATAACAGTAAGCATTAGCTTACCAAAAACTTGTGACATCAAGGAAACTTAGAAATAGCATGACGTTCCACAGCAATGTTTCCTAAGTGAACGGTTCGTACTGCAGCTCTGTTTAAGATTACAGTGTGCAGTGTTTCCACTACTCAGCAGTCCGCTTGACCTTCAGCCATCAACGCGTGCAAAAAGCAGCGCGTGCCGATGAACAAGCATTTTCCTAAATCTTCGCCCCCAAAGTGTCAGCCTAACACGTGTCTCTCCCTCTTCTACTTTTCCACTGATTCAAGCGCCTTCCTCTTCCAGGGCACTGCATTAGAGTCCCAGTACTGAAGGACGCCTCCTCAACCTACAAGATTTGCTTGAGGCGTTGCATCTTGGTGACTTACGGTGCTAATGCTAAGCGTTTCAATTTGGTTATTTCCACGTGGGCCAGGAATGTCTGCAGCCCGAAAGAGGATGATAAAACATACGGGATATGTATTAATAAGCCCGCCTCTTCCTCTGCATAGATTTGATAGAACCGCTGATGCGCAACCCTTGTAGAAATCAACAATGTCATGAAGTTCCATTTATCCAGAAAGTGTACGGAATGCAATGGAAATAAGTAGAAGTGCGTCATAACTTTCATACTGACACTTTTAGGGGAATCCTTTACCACCCTATTCCTCCGCACGACGTCGTTTCTGCGCCTTTCTATCTCCTTTGTTGACTATACCCGTGAGCTCTCTCTCCCTCTGGGAATATACAGTTAAATAACATCAGAATAAAACCGTGCCTGAACCGGGAAAAAGTTCTAATTAATTCTAATGTAGTATAAGTGATTTTGTTTGCTTTTGTACACTCAGATTCTAGCGCATGGCCATTGTTCAGTGCTCAAGCACTGCTGAAACCAATAAATTTTAATGCGCTCTCTTTATGGACGTGGATTTAGTCAACCAGCTCCTCTAGGGAGCCGTAAGAGCCAATGAGCGCGTCACCAAGCTGTAGCGCATACCACGTTTTATCAACAAAGACACTGGTGATCTCACCTGCACCAATTGTAGCGCGGCGCCAGATGTTTACTGCGGAAAATACTGTGAAAGACAAACGATATCATGGAAAAAATATTTATGACTGATAGCGCACTTTAGTCCGTTTGGGTAATATTGTGTGCAGATGCTTTTTTTTATTTTTGAACTGATAAGCCCTGCCTGATATTTTCAAAGACCAACTTTGGTCTCAGGGAAAGAAAGAAGTTACATTAGCTTCACGGACGTGCCTTACGCAGTTCTGATAAGAAGTTATAGTATACTTACCAAGGCAAGTGTCAAGTATCTCGGACATTGCTTTAATCGTTGTCAATAGGATATCTACGCTCGTTCCTTTGGGTTAATTCTGTGGGCTAGTTGCAGTTTTATTTCAGCACCATTAAAATCCATAGCTGGTCTGTTTATCGGCTCATATGAATATATATTCAGTTTACGTCTTGAATAAAAGCATTCTGCGTCGTGTGCATATGTGTCAGCATCCGCCGCTCCCTGTATGTGCAGCAGTGTAATTCCAATTAGTAATTCTAGATTACCAAAGCCTTATATCCAAGTACAATGGACAAGACTTCCGCACTTCGATTGTCTATTGCAGATTTCTTCACCAAGGCTACCGGAAAGATGGCTAGAACGACCGCATCTATGCTACTGCTCTTGATCACTGTGCCGTGTTGCTTCGCCTCTGATATCGTAAAAGACACACGGCTCGGCCGAATCAAGGGTAACAGGCTTGAAGTGCTAGGTCATGCAGTGGACGAGTTCCGCGGGATACCGTACGCACAGCCGCCATTGGGTACGCTGCGTTTCAAGCCGCCACAACCAGGTGGACCATGGGAGGGTACGCTGGATGCCAGGAGCAAAAAGACCGCGTGTCCGCAGGTATGGATTCGCAAATAAAGTATTTTGCACGGTTTCCTTGCTGAAGCTCTAAATGGAGCAAGAACGACAGTGGCGAATAAGGCAAACGTTAGGGAAACATGCGATAATATTAAAGCGAAGATTTATACGTCTAGGCGAAATCATATATGGCTAGGAGAAATCGCCTGTATACAGAAAACTATCATCATCAGTATTGCCTCGAGCGTCATCGCCTTCTTCCACAGCTGGCTCGTTTGGCGCCCCTCGGGTTGCGTTCGTGCTCTTGCTCGGCCGTTGCTCATGCCACTGCTCCCGCGTTCGTCGTCGTTGTCTTCTTCCACAGCTGGCTGCGTTGCCGCTTATCATTGCAGCGTAGAACGCACAGGGATGTAACCAATTTTTTTTTTATATTTGACAATATGTAAAAAATAACTAACTGTCTAGATAAAAATTTGGCGAGTAATTCACAAGCTTTTCGTTCGTAAATACGCTTTGCTGTTCGCTGGCAGCCATCGCTAATGACATCTTTAATTTCAGCAGTGGCTAAAGATTTCTCTTGCGAAGCTTTTTGGGCAAGGATTTCCTGTGAATACCGGCCTGCTTTCTATAGTCACTACATTTTACCTTTATTTTAATGCAGCAAATCTCATCAAGTTTATCGCAGTGGTTGCCGAAAAAAGAATTCCTCTGCTCCTATGTATGTATAGGAGATCCGCAGCTAAAGATTCATCTTAAGACGGAACTTAAGTCACCTGTTATGGCAACAGTAATTTGTTAATATCTCGTTGGTAGCGTCTAGTAAATTTTGTCTTTGCAACATATGCAGGTCGTGTATAATCCCAAAGCATTTGTTAACATCGAGCTCACGGAAGACTGCCTGCACCTCAATATATGGAGCCCCCCAGAGCGTACCGAAGACGTCGTTCCGGTGCTCGCTTGGATCCACGGTGGCGGCTTCACGCATGGTTCATCCGGCCAGGATGTAAACAATGGCGCCGTTCTAGCAGCAAGCACAGGTCTTGTCGTCGTCAGCTTCAACTATAGACTCGGTTTCTTGGGTTTCCTAGACACGCAGTCGACAGAGGCACCAGGCAATGTAGGTCTCCTGGACCAAAACATGGCCCTGAGGTGGATCAGGGAGAATATTGACCAATACGGTGGCGACGCTTCGAAAGTCACCATCTTCGGCGACAGTGCTGGTGGTATGAGTGTTCACGGGCACCTAATCTCACCAATTAGCAAAGGTCTCTTCATTAGGGCATGTCTAATGAGCGGAACTCTACATGGCCGTGACTTCGCTCAGACAGCGAATGACAGTATAAGCAAAGGAAACACTGTCGCTGCGGCAGTGGGCTGTGCTGACCGCCACAGAAACTTGACCACTAACCCTGAATCTGTTGTTGAGTGTCTCCGCTCGAAAAACGCCTTTCAACTCGTACGAGCCACGAATAATCTATTCAAGCCCAAGTTATTTCCTTTCCTACCTACATATCCCAATGGCTTCCTTCCAGTAGATCCGAGCGCCGCAGTTAAACAGGGATTGTTCAACGCAGCCGACCTCTTGGTCGGAGTCACCGCTGACGAGGGGACAACAGCTCTGAGATCACTTCCGAACGACGTTGACCGCCTCGACCGAAAGCAATTGGAGCGCTTGCTTCGCGCTTCTGTCTTCCCCTGGCTCAAGACTAACTTCTCCAAACCGTTGGACGTGTACAAAGCTGAGGCTCGTGACAATGTAGCGCTAAGGCGCGCTTACGCAGACTACTTATCCGACTCCATATTCGTGTGCCCCATGCACTTCACAGCTGAGGATCACTCGAACAGAGGACAGTCCGTATACACTTACGTGTTTGGTCACCTGTCTCGCAAGAGCACGCTTCCTTCATGGATGGGGACACCTCATAGCTATGATGTTAGCTACATGTTCGGTGAGCCCCTTGTTGACCTAATAAGTTATACTGCTCAAGATGCCCACGTGTCTCAAGTGGATATGATGGCTTTGTCAACCTTCGCTACCACTGGGTAAGTAAACGGCTCATGATGAAAAGTTCTGTGATGTGTACGCCGCCTCGTTAAAGAAACCTTTCTGGAGATATTCACATTCGTTGTTATGTGTATGGTCGTTGATGCATATATGCAGTAGCCATGTCCCTAGGATAGACGTTAAAAGTGCGTTTAGTTTTCGATGGAGTTTGAAAAGTTCATGAGTGCTGAAGAAGTGCTCAAGACACGGGTAAGACGCCTGAAATGAAGAATATTGTATCTGTATCGAGAGCTGATTTGCATATGTTAATGGAACGGCAAAGGCAAGCTGGGGTGTATTTTTAGTGGACGGTGTATCTGAACTATATTTTATAAATACTTATAAAGAATTTATAAGAATTTATAAAATAGGAATTTTTTAAATTCTTTTTAAAATTTTAATTATCTCAAAGAGTATCACTTTCCTGTTATTTTCAGCTGGCATTCATAGCAAAAAAATACGATAAGCCATCGTTACCTCGAACTCTGATATCTCGAATCTCCTTATCTCGAAACCTAGACTGCAAAAATGCTGAAAAAAATACAGTACCAAAACTTTTTGTACTTTTTAGGCAGGTCGCCTAAAAGGGAAACCAGGGCCGGTATTTTGTATCGATGACTTTTTAGATGCTAATGCCTGTTCGTGCTTGTCGCACTTGGTCAGCGGTCACAGCGACGGTCCGCTCACGTTATCAACGGGATCAGCCGGCCGTGAGCGGTGGACGATAATACTAGCATAGAATAAAGCATGGCGCATCGCTGCAAAATACCGGCCAAGGCCTGCAATTTTACCCTAATGCCTTTTACTCGATTCTACTTACCCTCATCTACAGTTCTCGGCCGGCTGATCCCATCGAATACGTGGGCGGATCGTCGCTACGACTAAAGCTACGACCGCTGACGCGCACGAAGAGGGCGAGAAAGAGTAGCATCGACCAGAGGCGAGCGAGCCGCCACTTATAAACACGCCAGTCACACACGGCAGTGCGTCGATGCAAGATGCTCGGCGGCAGCTGTCGTGCGTGGCTGCGCTGGCGGTGGTCACGTTACTGAGCAGGGCGGTGGCGAGCGCTTTCCCGCGGCGTTTGCTCCCAACGCGCAGCATGACGCTTTCGAGAGATACAGATCTTGAGGTCATTGTTCAGCTGACTGCAAACGGCGAAAACGATTTTGGAAGCCGTAGATACGTCGTACACATCGAGCTTTGGACACCACCTACTTTCCAAAGGTGAACAATCGCCTCAAGATCTGTGTCTTTATCTAGTGGGCGCAGTCGCCCAGGCGCTGAGGCGGGAAACCGCGCACATTGGAGATATTTTTAGCGTGACTCGGTTTCGAACACGGCGTCAACCAGCACCTGCGTTTGCACTTTTATGTGTCTGGTTCACCGTTGCCTATATGCGACTAAAGCCCCTATATTTATAAAAGTAGCGCCATTCTTAGATCTTGCCGCCACCGCGCTCACCCCGGCGCTTCCTCCTCGCCGTCTCTTAGCCGCCTCCTGTCGCCTCAGCCTCCTCCGCTCCCCCATTGGCCAATCCGTGTCACGTGGAAGTTCGCGTCGCGCTTTTGTATATTTTTTTCTTTCCAGCGCGCTCCGACTGCCATTCTCGGGCCTGTGCGACGAAAGTGCTGTACGCACAAACGGATCAAACGTGTTATGGACAAGAACTTCGTTGTGATGGCATGCTGCTGCGCCTTAAGTTGCCGCAACCAACAAGGCGAGGGCAAAAGGCTTTTTTTGTTTACCATCCGGCGTGCGCAAACGCTTGCTTCACACTTGATATTTGCGCCGTCTCGCATCGTCGCGTTGCTACTTCCAAAACGGCATTATTAAGACCAGTTACTGACTGACGAAGCAAAATCGCGCCTCAAAAACGTCTCCGCAGGGCGCGATCGAAGTTTTCCTCGGATTTCCTCTGGTAGCGCGTTAGCTGTCGTCTGCCACGGCAGGCCCGACGCAGGCGGCGCCACTGTCGATATCGCGCCTCGATCGCGCTGGTCGCGCCGAGCGCGATAGTGGAACGGAGGAGGAGGGAAGTGGATGGCGCTACTTTTTATATATAGGGGCTTTATATGCGACCGACAGGTCGGCTGCTGGGTCACACATATTATCGCAAAAATGATCTACTAAAAGAGCCGCTCCTGCTACATTGAGCTTTTGTGAGAAAGTCGGCAGTTACCGGCGCCGTATTGGGAAGGCGTCATGTTGGCTTTACGCGGTGGTTATGCTTACATTTTCGTGAATTCGGCTATCTCGACACTTTTCCTAGTTTTTACTACTTCGAGTGTAACGGGGTATTACTGTGCCTGATTTCTTTTGAGTCAATATTTCCACCGAATTTTATAAAAAATAGAACTCATCTGAACAGAACTGTGCTATCCAGGTTTTGGAACTTCCATTTGTTTTTTACTACTTAGTTTCCTAACTGACCATATCTTGTAGGTAACAGTGTGGCATAGAGACAAAAGCTAGCGCCTCAAAAGCAAAACAATCGAAATCAAAAGAACAGAGTATACACATCATGTTTAGAAATTAACTTCAAAAATTTGTTCCCTTTTTGATTGAGACTGCACGTTTTCATAGTGGTCAAACTTGATTCGTCTTTAAAGGGTTCATCCACATTAAAAGTAGGATATAATTCTTCGTAGAAATATATTCATCCTATTTTATTATTTTTCTAGCAGATGTTCTGTCCTGTTTTGGGGTGTGGTGGTGTAATGCCTCAAAGGTACTGAATATTATGTCACAGGGTCTGACGGCCTGCCACCAAAAAAAAAGTAATTTTTTCGTCGGCTCGCAGTATTCTAGCCAACCTTACGCCGCCAGTTGTGTCAAAGCAACCAAAAGAGCTCATCGGCTGATGCGAAGACATCAATCATTCTCTTCTTTTGTAAAATTCCTTCGCCTTGTTTTACAATTGAGGTGTAAACATGATACAGCGATGTCAATGCCACCTATATTTTTTTCCTCAGGGTGCCGCAGCTTCCAGGAGACCACTCGTGGCCGAAGTACACTTCTGACACCCCGGTCTCAGTTTATATCGCCGGTGACAACATAACATATGTATACGGCATTCACATGGAAAAGTGCGACGTCTGGAAGTCATTCTGGAAAATGTAGAAGTCATTTCATATTTCAGAATGCTTTGGATTATAGTACCTGCTCTTCAAGGGCCTGACTTCGAAAATAACGACTTCTTTTTGATAATAAAAAGTTCATATTTCACAAGTGGCAGCGCGAAGCATTGAGAGCGACAAAAATAGGATCCAAATACTAGCACTGATCTTCGCTTCGTCCTCGGTTCATTTTAAGACTGCTGCGTGTGAAATAATAACTTCCAAAAAATCGCCCATAATACCCTTCCATAGAAAGTTCAGTAAGGTTGCGTATTTTCAAAAATTAAACTGACAAGGTTGTTACTCACTCTCAGGAGAAGGTTAATGTGGCGGGGGTATACAAAGCTGAAATTCTCGATGGCTTGAATATTCGCCTAAAAATACTGTTGGTCAATGAACTTACATAATAATGTATATTATAAAGACAGTATCATAATTTGAAACACCACACCATGCCTGCGCTATGCGTATTGGATAAGTGTTTATATGAAACACGTAATGGACCAGTGACGGCGACAATATAAGTTAAGCAATGCTTCTATGCTGTAAAATATATATATATATATCGCAGGAGACGGACGAAGAATATCTGGACGCATTATTCTGTATTTTGTATTGTACTTGCGATAGAGCGAACAGGCAGCATTCCAACAAGCAAAAAGGACGACCGTTTATTTCACAGTGCACTTATATAGCCAGGGATCACATGATCCGTAACAAAAGGAATGCGCGCACTGGGTGCGCACTGATATGCGACGTCACGCTATAACATACCACAATTTACGTAATTTATCACAGGAGAGCTATTTATGCGTACCTTATACTACAGATTTCGAGCTATAGCGAAGAAAATAAGATGCATGCGTGCAGTGTTAAGGTACACTAAGGGCGACGTCTGGTGTAAGAGCTATGTTCATATGTTCTGCTGCCGCAAAAGCAAAACCTGCACAGACGACGGGGGCTATAAAGAATCCAGCGTACAGAATGCGCACGTCATGGTGTAGATGTTGCTTACATCAGCTCATTGGTTACCTCTAATTGCGATACATAGTTTGATATTTCATGCTGTTTGGTAGAGATATCTGTACTGTGAATTTATAATGAGCTTTAAAAGAGCGCTTCATGTCGGCGGCTCTCTTTTGGTCGGGCGGGCGACCATTTTGATTATTATGTTCCTCATAGTCTGATATCATTGAAGAAATGTGCAAGTCTGACAACTTAGTTGCCTGGTTGTCCCCGCCAAGTGCCCTCTAAACTGCCCGCACTCCGCCACGCGTCGAGTAGTTCCTCAGTGTGGGAACTTCGCGGAAACAGAAAAGCCTAAGAGATTAAAATTTTAACTTTTATAGCCTGTTGTCACGACCTTGCCACGTACAGAATCTGAGCTCATAAATCGAAACGGGAGCGAGGCAGATCCTGATTTTGGCGGCATGTACATGTGGTCATCCGTCGAAAACGCGTGAACGTGTAATTTTCTCCGACTCAGAAAACAATTAACGCTTTGTGCACGGTTCTTGGCACGAGGGCAAGCACTCCGAGAAACTCGTGCAACGGCATTCATTCAGGTGCATGAATCGAAAGCGCCATCTCTGCAATACCGAGTGTTTTAGAGACTGCCATTGACGCGTGAAAGGTTGACCTGCTAAGTCTGAATTTGCCCAATGAGACAACATACCCATACAAATTCACTGTTTTGTGTTATATGCCCTTTTCAAGATTTTTAAATGACTCTGCGAATCTCACGTGGGATAGCAGATGGTGGGTGAGCATATTTCTATGTTTTTAGCTAGCATACATATTTCTCAATTGAATTTGAATGTTTCTTTTCGGAAAAAACATTTCAGACTATATATAAGGGGTGTAGATACAAGCATGTTACTGGAAAAAGCTGTAGAACATGTCCCTAATAGCACGGCAGCCTGTCCAGATGAAATGTGAATACAAGCAGTCCAGCAGATTGGTCTCAAAACCGAGGTACAGCTGACTCGCTCCACAGAACCTGTGACTACAACAAAGAAAATTTAGATGGGAGGGCGTAAAAACAAGATGAAGCTCATCATCCAAAGACAAATGTGATAAGGATAAGGCGAGCTCATACGGAACAGTTACAGCAACGCCGTTGATAGAATAGCAATGCAAGTAATAAAATTACAGCTGTCACAGAGGGTGAAAAAATATTGCTAGAACGAGAAAATTGTTTCAAGCCAGGCATAAGCTTAGGGATAATATTTTTGGACAATGAAGGAAGGAAGGAAAGAAAATAAGAGGTGAAAGGCAGAGAGGTTAACCAGATTAAGTGTCCGGTTGGCTACTCTGCACAGAGGGATGAGGTAAGGGCAGAAACGATTAGAAAACAAGATAAGATTAAAAAGAAAAGAAAAAAAACGCATCAGTCGGCACATTCTATAGTTTTTCACTAAGTCCTGTTTCTTTTAAAAATCCTATTAGCGCTTTTAAAGCAGTTCGTTCCGGCGTTGGCTAGCACCAGGGACCAATTTAAATCTGGCTTCTGTAAGGGGACGGCTGTCTATCTTGTCGAACGTGGGGCTGAGGACTTTCCTTTGTGCACAAAAAAAACGACAGTCAAACAGAAGATGTTCTATCGTCTCTTTGCACCTGCAAGTTTCACAATCTGGACTTGTGGCCGTTCCGATAAGGTAGGAGTACGCATTGGTAAACGCTACTCCAAACCACAGGCGACAAATGAGAGTTACGTCCCATCGTGGCAAGCCACGTGGAAGGCGGAGCTTCAGATTAGGATACAGGGAACAGAGGCACTGGTTTTTAAATTCCATTGAATTCTAGTGGGCTAACGTAAGCTCGCGAGCAAGCGCATAGAGCTTTCCTACTGCGTCTGTTCTGGACATAGGGATAGCGACGCAATAGGCACTGGTATGTGGATATCGAGCGGCTGCGTCTGCTTGCTCGTTTCCAAAGATACCACAATGACTTGGCAGCCATTGAAAGACGATGTCATGTCCTTTGTCAATTGCCAGATGGTAAATTTCGCGTGTGTCCGTGACAAGTCGTTCGTGTGGTCCACGGCGTAGTGCAGAGAGCAAACTCTCGAGTGTGGCCTTGGAATCGCGGAAGATAGAACATTTCTGGGGTGGTTCCTGATCGATAAATTTCATTGCTGCACACCGAGCTCAACTGTAAGTTCGACAGCCGTCGTCGATGTCAAGTGCGATCTCCAGAATTTTATCAGTGTAGATTTTGCTGGGACAAATACTGCAACTGCTTAACATGAGTACATGACCGACCCATCAGTGTAAACATGTAAGCGGTCACTGTGGACCTGATGTAGTAGCAATAATGCTGCCTGATTCGATGCTGTTGACAGCATTTGTGCCTTCTTCTTGACGCCTGGAATGGTAAGGCATACTCGAGGTGAATGCAGAGACCACAGTGGCACCGAAGGCCATGCTGCTGGGACGTAATTAGATGGTAGCGATGTTCCGTCAGTAGTTAGGAGACGGCTAAAACTCGTATGCGGCCTAGTTGTTGGCAGGCAAGCAAGACGATGAAAGGGCGTCCTTGCGACATGTCGAATGTGCACTCTTAGGGCGTCGACTGCAGGGTACGTTGATATAGGTAGGTCATGTGCTATGGCGATTGTAGCCGCTGTTGATGCACACTTACGTAGGCCGAGGCACGTCCGTAGAACTTGGACTTGCATACTCTGGACTGTTCGAAGGTTCGTTTTACTGGTGCTTCCCAGCGCGGGCACGCTGTATCTTAGGAAGCCCATAAATAATGCATTGTAAAGCTGCAGCATCGATTGCACAGATGCGCCCCAAGACTTTCCGCTGACAAATTTGAATACATGTGCTATTGCAGTCAACCTCTTTTTATACATGAAATATGGGGCGCCCAAGACAAATCACGCTCGATGATGACTCCAAGGAAGCGGTGTTTTGTTTCGTAAGCAATTACTTGTCCATTTGTGCGTGTAACATATGGAGTCATTGCACATATACTTCAATACGTCAGACGGAACCATTAAGGATGACTTGTCTAGATATTCAGGGTGCTTACGACAACGTGGACAGGTAGTTGCGATGGGATATCCTCAAGCATGAGTGCATAGATGACAATTTTGTGAATTTGCTGAGAAATATATACAAGGTTGAATAGAGCAACTTGCATGGAAAATGCTGAAAATGCAATGACGTACTGAAAATTACGAACGACTGAATTTAGAATTCCCTCTATCTCCAATATTGTTCATGCTTTATTCTGTGTGCGCAGAAAGACGAATTACAATTTTGTTTGGACTTACATCCGTAATTGGTAAAGGGTACAAAAAAGATGCCTGAGCTGATGCATGCGGACGGCGTCATGATATCGGCGGACTATGCAAGAAACTTAAATAGACTTGCGAGTATCTCTTGAAATGCAGCGACAAGGTTAGGCCTTAGTTTCCTTAGACAGAAATCATGACATGTCATATTTCATGAACAGACGAGCAATGGCATGGTATGTCAACAGCAAGTCATTCCCATAGGCAACCAATATACTTAACTACCTTCATATCTACATAAACGAATGAAAGACCTACTCAAGCACCCAGTTAAGTTTTCTAAGAACGAAAGGTATGCAGAATGCAGCACTAATAAAAGATACAGCACTTTGGAGCTACAATAAATATCAGGAGGTGCGAGAAGCCTGGAAAGGAGTAATTGTGCCAGCCGTTACACACGCAAATTCAATGCTATGCCTTAAATTCAGATAGCGTGTCTGCGTGGGAGGTTACCCAAACGTCAGTAGGGGAACCATGGTCAAACCGCACATACGCCAGTGCAGACATACATTCGTTGGGCGTGATTTGAAGTCAGAGAATCCAAGAGCAAAATTTAGACAGAGGAATGGATTATGATCATCGATCAATAAAAGGGGGGAGGAGGGGGGACAAAGTGCAGTAATATCTGTACTTTTGAAGCGTGGACACAACATCGAGAAAGTGGTTCAGAAATATAAAAACCAGCTACAAGATAAAACCAGGAGTCTAGTAAAAGAAAGTGCAATAGACAGAGACAGTAAATTGAATGCAAAGGAGGGAAACAAAGAGGGCATTGAGATTTACAAGAATGAAAGTAGAAAGGAATATCTATATGATAACACAAAGTACATTTCCTTGCTATGTGAGGACCTTAGGCAGTTGCCTTAGGACAAGAACATACCGGATCCAATTATGCGCAACAGGAAGAGGCATGTGTAGGCTCCAGCAAAAAGCTGAAAACAACTCCACATTTTCTAATGCAATGCGAAGGCATTGTAGGCAACGGCGACCTTCCAGAAGCGCTGCTATTTAAAGCGAATAGAAGCATTAACCGGACCGTATTCGAGATAAGCAAGTGACAATTAGAGTATTGATGAGGAAATCGATGAGACCCGATCAACACAAGGTTCATATGGAGGTTCTGTGAAGGGATAAACGATTGGAGAGAAAGAGACAAACTGTTAGACTGATAAAGCTCTTTGGGTTACTTGATTTGATCAAGCACGTTAGGATACCATTTGCCATGCCCCCTTCCGAAGGCGTGCCAATAAATCGTGATCATCATCATTATGGTCTGGATGGTGGAGACCTGGGTCGTAGAAGCAGAAAGAGTGTGGAGCCACTGGCCGCGTGAGTGCATCGCACGAGCCTTGGGAGTGTATTTTAAAGCCGTATACACTCAGGTAATATTGGACAATGTTGACGTATACGCATGGGAAATACTATACGAATAACACACAAAGTGAGTGAATAGCGAACTTGAAAAATAGACAAAAAAGGCAGAATAGAAATTTCATCAACATCTAATCATCCAATAATTTAAACCACAACGTAGGTTGACCCTGTCACCCTAGGCTATTCCTTTTGCTTTAAAACCCCATACTTTACTTCAATTTAAATAATTTTTATTTAATTTGATTTGGCAGGTAACAAGATAATTTTTATTACCACGTTCCTTTTTGGCCGTTGTTTCTCGCCACTCAGCTGTCAATCTTCGCTCTCAGGACATACGCCGGGACACCACCGAATGTTGTCATTAAAGTAGTTATAGACAAATGAACAAAATGAATATTGTGAGAATCGTTGCTATCAAAATCCATGCCACAGATGTTGGGCCCTCTGGAAAAAAAATTGCGTGGCTTGCACTAGTGGCGCAAGACTAAAGAAACAGCGGAGTTTATGGGCGCCTAGCAGATCCTGGTCTTACTGGCGATGTTTTTCCGTAATTTATTGATTATTGATCGATTATTGATTATCTATTGACTGGCTATCAATTGGCTATCTCAAGGTATTGGCCGTGCATTGGGCTAGGCTAAGCAGTACCGAGAAAGAAATTTACAGAAGAATAAAATTGGGTTGGAGTGCATACGGCCGGCATTGCCAAATCCTGACTGGGAGCTTACCACTGGCGTTGAAAAGAAAAGTGTACAATCATTGCATTCTGCCGGTGCTAACATATGGGGCAGAAACTTGGAGGTTAACAAAGAAGCTCGAGAATAAGTTAAGGACCGCACAAAGAGCGATGGAACGAAAAATCTTAGAACTAACCTTACGAGACAGGAAGAGAGCGGTGTGGATGAGAGAACAAACGGGGATAGCCGATATTCTAGTTGACATCAGGCAGAATAAATGGAGCTGGGCAGGCCATGTAATGCGTACTGGTGGACCATTAGGGTTACAGAATGGATACCAAGAGAAGAGAAGCCCAGTAGAGGTCGGCTGAAAACCAGATGGGGTGATGAAGTTAGGAAATGTGCTGGCGCAAGTTGGAATACGCTAGTGCAAGACAGGGGTAATTGGAGATCGCAGGGAGAGGCCTTCGTCCTGCAGTGGACATAAAATGTAGGCTGATAATGATGATGATGATGATGATTATGATGATGAAGCAGTACCAATTCATCGCCAGCATTTGCCCGAATGTCTTGATTGTTGGTCTGATTGGCTATCGCAATGTATTGGCCACGTATGTGGGCTAGGCTAAACAATACAAGTAATCCTCAGCATTTTGCATATTTATTGATTATTGATCGATTACCGATAAGTTATTGATTGACTATCGATTGGCTATCGCAAGATGAAGCGAGGCGCAGCTGTGCGCAGTGACGTCATCGCAAGGCGAGTTTTCGCGAACACTACGGGGGGAAACGAAAAGCTTAAGCAGCTCCGCTGTTAAAATGCTCACCTAGGCTAGGTTTATTGCTGATTGCATGCGGCACACGGGTTTGCGAGAGCCCGAAACACGTAATAAACATCGGGTTTCGGACCCCACCAATTGCGTCTACGCTGAAGGCACCTTCTGTGAGCCTTGACAGCAGCCCCTTGCGGAGACTGTTGTCGTATCTCTAGCTTCCGTATTATAACCTTGCCCACAAGAAGCACACTCGAAATTTCAAGGTCACATTATTGGCAGGAAGAAATATCTATCCTGCAAACATACTAAATTTGACCCCAATTTTTGACGATTGGCGGCGTACGGGCACCTTGTATTCATTGTTTGGCTTAGAATCATTCATAGCTGGAAATGTCATCGCCGAAACAGCAGCCTAATTTTTATTGGTCTTTTCAGCGAGACGCCATGTGTGTACAGCAGGTGTGTCGCCGGCTTTATGTGAAAGGAAATGCAACAAATGCCCGAAATACTTACTGCCGCTTTTAGGTGTCTATTGTCGTGGCTCACTTTTTCTTTTTTACAATATTCCATACGTTATATTCATAGGCCTTTTTGGACATGTTGGCGACATTTCCATTCGAATATTATTTAAATATCAATTAAATATCATTTATTTTCATAGATGATATTGTAAGTATAGATACCTCAGCACAATACGTAATTTCTGCAGACGATACGAGTTTATTTTTTGCAGGAACAAATGCGGACACCATCATAGCATCAGCAAATGACACATTAAACAGACTACACACTTGGACAGTAAACAATTCACTATGTGTTAACTGTGCTAAAACAAAAGCTGTTCTTTTTCGGGCCAAATCTACATCATGCAAAATGCTTAATTCCCTAAGTATAAATAATCTTAGAATAGAAATTTCGTCGTCTGCAAAGACACTGGGTGTTGTGTTTCACGAGTATATGTCTTGGGAACACCACACAGACTACATAAGAAATAAACTCAGTAAAACCGTAGGTATCCTGTGAAAATGTCAGCGCATACTGCCCGAGCCACAAAAGCTTATGTTATATAACGCTCTCTTCTCTCCTCATATGCGTTACTGCCATCTAGGCTGGGCTACTGGTACCAAGAACTCGTTGCACAACTTAATCACATTGAAAAAAATGCCTTGCGTTGCATTGCCGGTTTGTCGTACACTGCGCACACGTCCGAATTATTTGCTAAGTTCAATGTTTTAGAAGTTACAACCCTATACGAATATCACCTCTTGACAGCTTTTAGGTCCGAATTAATTCAGAAAGGCAGCCACATTCGCAATTTAGCAAATTTAACTCTTAATCCCTCCTCACGCTTAACCAGACACACCAACCATTGGTATATCCCCCGGCCGCGAACAAATTATGGACTGCATCTATTACAGTATTGTCCTCCGAGCACATTAAATAAGTTTAAACTAACAGATGAAGGTTTACGCACGTTATCGAAAAACGCTATTTTGATTATTATATCCTGAATTCTTTGTGCTTTAAACATGAAAATTGTTTTGAATTAGTCTGTATACGCTCACAAAAAAAAACCATTGCTTGAAATTGTTCTCTGTGAGCTTGTTTCCGTTGCTGTCGTTGTAAGCAGCGGGTGGCGGGGCTAGTCAAGCTGCTAAAAAGCAGCTTTTTACTGGCTATCCTCACCATATATGTACACTTTTGTCTGTACTTATGTGCCATAATAGTGAAATAAGGCAAATATCAAATATCAAATATCAAAAAGCATGAAGGCGACGGGAAGGCCGTAATCCTCTCTGCGCTTATCCATCTACATTTTGCTATTTCTTGTAATACACTGCAATATTTAAACTCATATGTGTGGGAAATACGATACGAATAACAAACAAAGTGAATGAATAGCCAACATGAAAAAATATACAGAAAGAGCTAGAATTGAAATTTAATCAACATCTAATCACCAATAATTTACACAACCATGTAGGCTCGACTATGTCCCCTAACATTAGAAACCCTATCCACTACTCCTTTATATTTACTTCTGTTTTCACAAATAACAGGATAATTTGTATTCTTACCGTCTTTTTCGCTCGCCGTTGTTTGTTTTCACTCGGCTGCCAATCTTCACTCTGAGCAGATCTGCTGGGACACCGCCAAATGTTGTCATTTTAAGCAGCGGTAGACTAGAGAACCAAATGAATATTGTAAGAATTGTTCCTATCAAAGCCCATGCCCCAGATGTTGAGCCGGTTGGATAAAAAAAATGCGCATCTCAAAGGACTATGCTTATTGCTGATTGCATGGGCACAAGGGTTTGCGAGAGCCCGAAACACGTCAAATACATCGGGTTTTCGACCCCACTTCTTGGGTCTACGCTGAAGGAATCTTCGTTGAGCTTTCTCAGTAGCTCCTTGTGGAGACGTTTTTCCTATCTCTATCTTGCTTCCCTACAAGAAGTTCACTCAAAAATTTCAAGGTCCCATTAGTCCCATTAATGACAGGTAGAAACATCTATCCAGTAAAAATACTCCTTCTGACCCCAATTCCGGATGATTGGTGGCGGACATTCTTGTTTAGCTTAGAATCATTTATAGCGCAACATGTCATCGTGGAATCAACAGCTTGATTCCTTATTTGTCTTTCCAGAGAGACGCCATGTGTGTCCAGCAGGTGTATCGGCAGCTTCATGTGAAACGAAATGAAACTCGTATCCGAAGTACGTAGTGCCGCTCCCAGGTCTCTATTGTCGTTTGGTGCACTTTTTTCTTTTTTGCAATATTCTGTACAATATATAAATAGGAATTTTTCAATGTGTTCGCGACATTACCTTTCGAAGCCTGAAGGCGGCGCGATGGCGTACTTCTCTCTGTGCTTTTCCATCTGCATTTTGCTATATCTTGTAATACACTGCAATAGCGCAAAATTTGACGTCTGTGAGGAAAAAACAGGTGAGGAAAGGCCTCGAGCCATTTCTATTGTTAAGGTGTTTATTTGATCAAAGTAGGAGCAGCTCAGCGGCGACAGTCTAGACAGGGCATGGACTCCGAGCGCGAGCGGCGTCCCCGAGCAAAGCGCTGAAGAAGACGATCCACTAGAATGCGCTGTAGAGGACGACCCACAATAGCGTTCCAAGCCTTCAGTACAATTACGCCAGGTGGCTCTCTTTTTCTTCGCGGTTGGTATTGTAGTGAAGGATAGGAACGGTATAGTAGGTCGTCCTGTCCAGCGTATTCTAGTGGGTCGTCCTCTTAAGCGCTTTGCTTGGGAACGCTGCTCGCTCTCGGAGTGCATGCCCCGCCTAGACTGGCACTTCTTCAAATTTAGTTGTAGGCCGGCGTTTCGCAAGCACGTCAGAACACGCCGGAGGCGTTGAATGTGCGTGGGGAAGTCAGGAGCGAAAACAACGACATCATCAAGCTGTTGTTGTTTACACGTCTTTATTCACATTTTGGCCCTTAAAGGGCTCCGGTGAATTGATTTGGGAAGTGGCGGAGGTGAAAAGGTAAGGGAGATAGTTATGATCATCAAGGTAGCACAAGCATGTATGCCATTTCAAGTTGCGCAGAACGGTATCCATTATGCGCTCAAATCTTGCGGGCGCATTATGAAGGCTGACATGACGTTAGATTCGTAAAAGCCATCGGGCGTGAAAAAAGCTGTCTTCGGTCGATCGTCGTCTGCCATGGGTACTTGCCAATACCCTGATCGCAGATCAAGAGATGAATATAATTCTGCACCTTGTAGGTTGTCAATATCGACGTCAATTCGCGGTAGCGGGTAAACGTCCTTGCGAGTAATCTTGTTGAGGCGCCGACAGTGCACACAGAACCGTACAGGATATGGTTTTTTTAACAGCGGAGCTGTTTAAGCTCTTTGTAAGCCGTGTAGTGCGCACAAAAATTCTGGGCCGATGATGGAGGTAGTGCAGAATGTGTGCAAGCGCAGTGACACATACCCCTGTGAACTAGCGAAGCTGTTTAAGCTCGAGGATGGTCCGTCTAGTGTACGTCGCAACACCTCCGTCTGGCGACGACGTCACCATGTGTCGCCTAACAACGCTTTGCCGCAGCTGAGCCGACCACGTCGACCCTCGCCACAGCTGCGTGAGCCGTGACGTCATCGCGCGCGCCGCATCGCTTCACCTTAGCTTTGCCGAGCCCTGACGTCACTGTGCCACGCAGAGTGGTTACTGTGGTTGCGCAGACACAAATTTAAGCTGTGACGTCACCGAACCGACTCTCGGGATATATAGCTCCACGTTGCCGCTGCGGCGACACCAAAGCCCCGCCGTCTCCGCGCCGAGCACATCGCCGCGAAGGCGATGTGCTCGGCGTAGATGTAGATGTAGAGCAGAGATGTAGATCTGAGATGTAGAGCAGACATGTAGATGTAGAGCCTTAACGTAGTGGTACATACCCACTATGGGAGATTGGCCAAGAACCGGGTAGTTCGGTAGAACAATTACGAAGAAGATTTATAAACAAGAGCGCAACTCCAGAAAAAGAGGAAGCGCAGCGCGAAAGGCGCCGCACCGGTACTGTTAGACATTTGCTAAATTTATACACTTAGCACATATATATATATAATCTGCCCGACTCTTGGCCGATCCCCGTGAGTGGGTATGCGCCAAACATGATAAGGTCATCATCATCGTCATCATCATCAGCAGCCGGTACTCGGGAGTTAGTGAGACGCCTTCGGCCTGATCCCGAGTATCCCGCCGCCGAAGCGGCGGCGAAGTGTCGCTGATTCGCAGAACATGCGCTGATTCGCAGAAGTCGCTGATTCGCAGAAGAAGCGTCCAGATATTTTAATGACCGAGTGTTAGTTGCTCTTTGGGCTGTAGATGATTCCGGGGTGATCTTGCACAAAACGTGGCCGAGTCTCGAACCATAACAGAGGTAAATATATCTGGTAGCGAAGCTTTCATAGAAGCCCATACTTTCAAAACATGGCGGTTCATCTGCGGTTCATGGGGCTTAGCGCCATCTGTGTGAGGAGGGAACACTTCCTGGCGGTAGGAAAAATAATTTGACGTCATATCCGTTATAAGCAGAAGTGACGTCATTTTGTTCTCAAAGGCGCGAAATTTGTTTTCGAAGGCTGGCCATTAGGAGCTGTATATTCAAATGCAACGCCATTCGACTTGATGGGCGTTTCGAGCTTTCAGCTCTGAAAGCGATGCAGGAAAAGTTCTGCACGTAACATACTTTCTTTGGAGGCCGACGAACGCTTTGGGCGTAGAGTGATGGTCCTTTCGTTGGACGCCAAGCCCGTCGGCCAGCGCTGTCTCACGAAAACAACTAAAGTAAACAACTATCTGGCGGTCGCAACTCACTACTTTTGACTGAACAGGTTAAGAAACAATGGAACTACCCGCGTCACCAAATTGAGACAAACGTCGACAAGCAAAGCAACACAACATGTGAGGGGGGCGTGAACTTTACGAGCGCACCTTTCTGTCGACTTCAACAGCTGCATTGCATTGCAAGTGATAGCGGCGTCAACGCCCGCCGCTATCGGTGGGCGCTCTTACGGTGGGCGCTGAAAAAAGGTATTTATTGATAATGATCAGAGTTGTTCTTTTTTCGCCATGCGTACATAAAATTTATTAGGAATTTTATTTTCGTCGAATGAATCTAACTATGTCTCGCTTTCATGAAACAACGCTTTTTTCTTTCCCAATGTTGGTTCCCTCCAAACATAGTCGCGCTTCAATCGCTGCTCCCATAACCACCCTTGCTGATGTCGGTGACAATTCGATTCTGAACCACTTTTCGCCCGAAGCTTCGCGACCATTTAGATCGACCTTGCCATAACCTCGCAAAGACTTGGCCGAACCGAGAGAAAGCTAGGTGGGGTCGCCAGCTTCGCTGTTTGCCCAGTCTTCGCATCACTAGTGTGAAGCTGACTCTTATTTTTTTCGCAACAAGGACGACAGGGGATGCCTATGGTCTCTTCGAAGGTCTAATCACTTCGCTACGAAGCATGTCGTCGACTTGGTCATTAATTACACGACGTTCTGCGGGGAAGACGCGATACGCGCGTTGCCGCAGTGGCGGCTGGGAGCCAGTGTCGTGAGGCCCAGGGAAGGTTGCCTGACATCGAAAGAACGAAACTCTTCTAGCAGACACGGAAGCAGGAAACATTGGACCAGCGTAAGGTTATCAGCAATGGAGGAACCAAATACATAACTGGAGCGATGGATCAGACGTAGAAATATATCACTAAGCGTACTCTAAGTGGCACAGTGCATGTCATCCTGCGCGTCCATAACTTGCGCGGTTTCGATGGTTGCCACGTTGCCAATACATTCCTCTCGCAACAGTATCACAGTGTATGGGGACGAGTTGCTAACAAAGAGAGCGCCGGAGTCAGTGATTTCTATGGTCGCAAAAGATAGCAGCAGACCTTTTTGAGTGCAAAGGCGGGCAGACGGAGAAAATAGTGCAGCGGCGTCAGCGAGGCTGCTGCAGCAGACGGACGCAACCATTGACGAGTTTGGGGGGACTTTGATGTCGTCTTTGACGAGTAGCTTGTTCGAATCCGAAGGACTGTCGGCCAGTGTCAAGTCTGACAACGGCGAGAGTTCTATTTCGGCGCGTGCGCAATAAATCACGGCATTGTGCGGGAAAGAAAATCCAAGCATAAGATAAGGTCGTCCGAGCATGAGGAAATTATGAGGAAATTCAGATCGCGTATAGAACGTCCTCAATGACAACACGAGCGGTGCACTCCACTATGGGGTGAATACGCTGTGCTGTATGGAGGGATATTCCAGTAAGTGGCATCGTCAGGTTTGAAAGCAAACGGCTAAATTTTCCGGCCATAATGGATACGGCGGCTCCAGTGTCAACACTCGCTGAAGCGTGAACAACATCCACCGACACATCTAGAACATTTGATGGGCTTCGTTGAGGGCTTTCAGATTTCGATAGCGTCGCAGTCCTTGCCTGCTGGACGGCGACGACAGGGAAAATTCATAGTTCATTATAAGCAAAGCAATACTGTCTTAGCAAAGGTGCTCAGTGGAAATATGCAATATGCAGACCAGGTATCCATTCGAAACCCGAGAAGGCTACGAAGGAAATGGTTACAGGTTCATCTGAATGAATGTTTCATGCCTGTGAATTACAACTCATCATCAAAATTTTGATAGTTGTAGCAATTTTTGTAGACCTAAAATGAATATACTTGCATTGATATGTTTTTTAAGTTTCTATGTGATAGGGTGACAGCGTACATATTATGTTTGTGTTCAACAGAATGTGACACGCTGCATTGTTGTCACCTACATTTTGTCATGGGTTAGGGGTCCTTTAAGCTGCTCTGTTAGAATTTTTTCCCCTAAAATTTTCCATTTTACGGAAAGAATATAGAAAGGAAGAAAGAAAGCTTTTTTTTAAGGAGATGCTTTCCTTCGCAGTAAGACGTGTATATTTCCCCTTTACATTCATGCGAAATTTCCATGTGTACTAACTTTCGCGTGTATGAATATTTTGATATATATTTTTGGTAACACGTGGGTAATGATGATAAATAAAGTCATTTTTTTGCTTCGTTCTATAGGAATAGTGCAGAAAGCAAAGGCCACACAACTTGCCGCGAAGCTGGTGGACAAGTGCGCTCTTTCCATAGTTTCGAAGTACAAGTTTTCTACGAAGATGATCCAGCGGGTATAGTACACTTAAAGCCTACTTTACTGGGGTCTATTGTTCCCCTTTCCCCCTCCCCAAGTGTAGGGTAGCCAACCAAAAACGTCTTTGGTTAACCTCCATACTTTTCCTTCGTCGTTTCTCCCTCTACTTTACTGGGTCCACGCAACTCTATAAAGTCGCGTGTTCCTAAAAAACAATAGTTTTTACTTCTCCTTCTTAGTAACAATATCTTTTTACACGAGACCAATTTCTGCGTGGAAGGCAGCGCATACACACTGCGAAACCTGAAGTGCTGATTTATGCCGTACCATTTACGCAGCTCCAAATTTGGATAAAGTTGGTTTGCCTTTACCTTGCTGTGACGCTAGCAAGGTAACCTGTCGCGGCAGCTTAGTGACTATGGCGTAGCCCTGCTGTGTTCAAGGTCACCGGTTATACCCCAGTAACGGCAACCGCATTTTCATGGGGGTGAATTGTGAAAACCCTCGTGAGCCTAGATTTAGGTGCACGTCAAAGGACCTCAAGTGGTGAACACAAATCCGGAGTCCCCCTTACGGCGTGCTTCTTACTCATATCATGATTTTCTCACCTAAAATACTGGAATTTAGCCCTCATTTACGCCGCGAAGATGTCGAATTCAGCAGTTCGTTTCGGCATGAAGCACGCACAGATAGAGTAGGAAGTGCTCTTTCTATACCACAACCTTGGACGTAGCTTGAATGCAATAAATAGGGAGTGCAATATAGCTTAAACCAACAGCGAGTGTTTAACTAAGTCTTGATGAGTGTTCAAATAATCAAATTCGTGCCCATCTACTTTCATGCTACTTATCCTCAAGCCTCCAAAATCTATTGATAAATTCCAACTCTACAAAATTGTTTCCTTACGTGCACACCTAAGGATGCACTCCAAGTTGCCAGAAATGGTTTGTCGACATACGAACTCGCGTAACGTCTTTGCTGTCTCATAAAAACGAGTTTGGCAAAGTCGAGCATGCCTGACGGTGGCATCATGATTTTCCTTCCGCATAATGCGGCCTTTAAAAATTCGCCCGATGTTTTTGCAAGACAGGATACTCTTTCGTTTACAGTCGTTTATTACCTGGGAAATTTTAAATTTCCTTTAGTTTCAGCTCGTATGTGCACCTCATTTAGCTTTACTGCTTATGTTAACTTTCATTCGTGTGAATAGAAACGTCACATTTACAGAAAGTGAAGTTATCGCGTGCTATAAATTGAGCACCACGCTCTGCCGCTTGAAGATGAGAGAAAAAAAAGCAGAGAAGAAAAAGGAATTAAGAACGGAAAATGAAGAGGAAGGCTCACTACAACACGTGCAATCAGACGCAGAGTACGAGTGTTATAGACGACAGTTTTGTCGCGAGAATAAAAATATATTCAAGCGCAGTTGCCTGAGCCTCATATCGAGTTTGACCACAACCTTTTGAAAACAAAAAAAAAATCATTAAGTGCTCTTCAAGCAAGAATAAGCTGCTCAGCAGCACGCCGGTGCCACATTAGGTGGCCACATGGAGCCATTTTTTATCACATGGAGCGGATATTTTATCCAGTGTGTTACATCAAAGGGAACATGAGACATCCACCCAAATGTAGCAATTGCTACAAAGTGAATTGCACATTTTGTAGCAATTGCTACATTTGGGTGGATGTCTCATTTTCCCCTTGATTACTTCTCTCCACCTAGCGGGTTTCCACTGAACTATTACATCATTGTGTTACATAATCGTAAATGCTAAACACTTCTGGTAGAAATCAAGAAGTACGTATCGGAACGTAGAAAGATTGTTTGAGTAAGTATTTCGCAGGACTGTACACATATCGCAGCTTTGTATAGCTATGGTATGTGCTATGCGCACATACCATAGCTATATTTTCCTAAAATTTTTTACTCAGTTGCAACAGCCAAAATTATTGCTATCACATACATACTAATGGTCCCTATGCGAAATGTTTCACGGGATATGGGCAAAAACGCATAGGCAGTGCATGATTGTTAAATAGCTTCGCCCAAATAACCCTAGGTCTAAGAAGTATTCGTTGTAGTGTAGTAAGGGATACCACGAGTGCAACAAAAAACGACGCCTAGAGAACTCTGCAGCAAATAGATTGATGCCTCCAAGGAACAGCCTTAGAAAAAAAGAGAAACAGAGCACCTTTTTTTAGATGTAGTACGCTCAGAAGGTCAGAAAAACAGGCATCACATCTTGAAAAAAAATTTCTATGACGAAACACTGCATCCGTTTCATTGTGACCTGGAATAAATAACATGATACTTTAACGCGTCTGTTTTATACAGGCAGCATCGAAAATGTGCGTCGTATTCCGATTCTGCTTTCACAAGTACGTGCCCCTGAAGAAGTCTAAGGTAGGTGAATTTTATTTTCCAATGTTAATTAGGGATACCAGAGATTATTACCACCGGACTCCTCGTTACGCTTGAAAAATCTGGTGTTATCCTTAAATAGGAACATTTCAGTAGTGTTGCATGCAGCACTTTGCAAGGATTCAAGTTTCAATTGCCGCCCTGAAAAATTATGGGCAACTAATATAGGTTCCCCAGCTCTCTAAAAAATGTGGTTGATCCCTCTTATATAGGAATCGGTATAGAACACGAAAGTGAAACGTGTCTTCACAGAAGTAGTCTAATGTTTATTGCACATTGATATATAATGTCTATTGGTGTTTTGTGGCTAAAGCGCCCTTAGGCGTTGATGCACCCACGCTGACGCCTGGTGGCACGTCTCCTCCATCACGACTACCAACGTCGATGACCATGAGCAACCGTCGTGCATATGGAAGCTGCACTACGCTGCACACGCTAGCACAACGCGAAAGACGAAGCACGTAACTGACACACTAATACAACGCGCAAGACAAAGCACGTAACTGAATCGTCACCGAGTCAAATCAGCGCGTACAGCGCGTCGTAATTGCAGCCTCCGCGATCAACTTCAGAAACATTTTCAGAGCTAATTGCGGAGGCCACGCTCCGCTGTGCTGAGTACGGTGAACGCCACTACCAACGCCACCTAGGTGGCGTTGGTAGTGCTTCTTGATGCCAGCGTCCCTTCGAATGCTGGCATCGAGGCGTCGTAGTGCTGAGACCACCGAAGCGTTCACTGTCGGTGCGCGTTAGTGTCATAATGCAGTACTTCTCTTTTCTGCTCGTAGGCGGCGGCACCGCCCCGAGCAAGAGCGCGGGTACACGGAGGAGTGTTAGATATATAAGGCGCGTCTGTGTAGCTCTCTGCAAATGCGTTTGTGGCGCAATGGGTTAAACGCTCGGCGATCTATCGTCGCGGACCGAGAAGTCGTGGGTTCGATTTCGAAATTTTGCATGTTTGTGGAACTTTTTCTTCTGGTTTCTTTCTTTGTATTATGTTCTATGACGTATTTCCGTGACGGAAATACGTCAGTGAAGTCTTGGTGGACCCCGGCATAAAACACTTTCGTGTTAAAAAACATGCCACTTGAATGTGCTAACAAGAATCCGCTGTCTCAACAGCGCAATCAATTCGCATTCAAGATATCCAAGGCATGTTCGGTTAGCGAGCCATTCGTGGTGTAGCCTTAAGTTTGATGACCCGTACCTACTTTCCATTTTGTTTCAATTTGCAGTACGACTACCAGAATATAGGGATCCGTTCTATACAGCAGTTTCCAAAAGTACCAGTTCTGTGTATGCTCCACCTAACCATTACCATCAACATCCGTATAACTTCCAATCAATCGGATATGTAGCAAAGAAGAAAATTGGTAGTTCTCACAAATGCGTGGGAATCAGATATAGGCGAAGCTTTCTCTATTGTTTATTGGAATGTTTAAACTTGACTTCTTTGCATTTAGGTAGCTAGACCCACATTTTGCAATGCACGCTCAAATACCATTTTTTTTCACTCGACGTCTCTCTCCACACTGGGCTGCAGGCGTTGTCGTCTTCCTACATTTTCTTCTGCCGTCTTTGCTTTTTCACTCTTGTTCTTAGGGAACCCATCCAGTGACACAAGCCCATATACCATTTCTGGGGTACTGGCCAAAAACCCAATGCCATGTGCGCAATTGCACATACCTCGTGGCCCAAGTTGTATTCCCGGCCGTACAATAGCCATCAGCCAGCACCCAGAGAGGGGGAAGTAGGGATGGGGGACACCACAGAACACTTCGCTTAAAAAATCACAGTAACAACGCGTCGTTATTCAAATGCATGCGGCCGCTAAAGCGACATCTACCTAACCAACCACCCACCACGCAGTGCAGGCACCCTCCGTGCAAGGTCTTGTGGCGAAGCAAAGCAAAAAATAATATTGGATTCTAAGGAACGTTTTGTAATATACGTGAAGGAAAACTTTCATTAAGCGATTGATGAAATACTCTAAATTGGGGGAACGATGTTTGAATCAACAATCGGGCACTTCAATTATTTTTTCTTTTTAAGTGTGAACTGTTTCGGCAATACAGCAGCACCACCCGGCCAGCCAGCAGCCATGATAAATGTCTACGGGCATTCGTAAAGAAAGCTTTGCTTTAAAAGGTTATGCACTTCAGAAGCCGTAGAAGAACAATTATATACCGAATTCAAAAAAGGCGCATCTCCTGGCTAGGCGGGAGACACACAGCGCCGGCCTTTCAGAAAGTTATTTTTAGAAACCACGAAGAGTGTAATGGCAATGTCAGTCTGACATTGCCATTACACTCGCGTTGGAAAATGTGGCCGCGAGTGTAAAGGAAGTGCGCGCGGCAGCGCACGCGTATTGTCCTGGAATGCTCCAAGAAGGTTGGAAATCACTGCGGCCCTATATACGCTGCACGTGTCAGAACCTTGTGGTATGGGGCAGGTGATAACCGAGAGGGACAAGGGTCGGCGTTTTTCATTGGTTATAGAAAATATAGTCTATTCGCTTCTCCAAGGTATATATCCGTATAGTAAAGCCACAATTTTCGGCGTGAAGACGTGTCTCCACGGAAGCGTTCCAAACGCTTCCGTGTCTCCACGGAAGCGTTTGGAACGAGCTTATGAACGTATGCTGAACTGAACGAACATAATCAACCCAATTTCCAAGTTACAGTCATTGCTTACGGTAAAACCCTCAATAACAACTTAGATTTTAAGGCGAATAGGTTTCTTTGGCTAGTTCGTCCGTTTTCGGGGTATACAGCTTGGAGGTACGATGGTGGTCGGAGTTGGACAAGGGAAGGCGAAAGGACATGCCGACAGAGAGGGGATGTGCTCTAGGGCAACCGAGTTGCGAAGAACGGGGGCAGGAGTGGCGGAGGGGGTAGATCGTGACGCGTGAGCTCTCGTGCAAACGATTGTCATGGAGAGGCAGGAAGAACGGGGAGGAATTCTGTTCACTAATTAGTTCGGTCGCTCATTCGCCACGCGAAGTCGAGGGAAAGGGCGCGTGCTATCGGGCAAGCAATTTGCGGGGAGGGGCCAGAGCTACAAGTAGTGGAGGCGGTCGCACGTCCGTTTGTGGCGCGTATCGCTGGCCGCCCGGCAATGGCCAGCCCATCGTGGATGATGGGGAGGACAAGAACTACAGGTGATTCTCTGACACACGCGAGCGTTCCGTCGAACTCTGATTGCGTTGATACCGATGCACGAGGAAGAGCAAGAGGTGCCGGAAGGCGAGCTAAGGCTCCGAGGGAAAGGGCATATGCTCTCGGGCATTCGAGTCGCAAAGGACGGGCGGCAAGCAGAGGTACACTGTCGCCTCGTTTTCACGATCGTCTATTCTTTCGGACTTTTCGCTTGCATGTACAATCATCAGTCGATGATTTGATCATATTTTTGTAGCGAAGCTTTCTAGGCAAAACCATCTGAACAATGCTGCTGTCGCTATCTTGTAGCTTGCACCTGTGACATGAACCGTGTAACAATTCAGAGACCATATTCCCAAAAACATCCTACGTGGGGAATTGTTCCCAAGAGAACATTTCAGGTAATCCTGATGGTGCACACATCATTAGCGAACCGGCCAGGCAATGCAAACGAGCACTTAGGAACGAGACGCTTTGTGAATTCGGCAGCTTATTCGCGCCCCATTTGTATAAAGCCCCTACATGAGTGCCCGTGGACGGGTCTGTTCTCGACGGTATTATCCAGTGAATCAATCTACGGCACCATCATCGGAACATATATGAGCCTTTGTGCTCATAATTTCTTTATCAAAGCAAAGCTTTCTACGCTTTCTTTCGCGACGTTTTCGCATCTTCTCAGTCGGGTTCTTGCCGACGCAAGCAGGCCGGTGTTGGACATAGTGCAATGTTAAACTGCGCAGACCCCAAAGAGAGCGCGATAACAAATGCGGCGATCCCATGATAGTCTATAAAGTGGTGGCGAAAATCACGTGGATCGCAGGGGAGGGAGAATGAATGCGGAGGGAAGGTACCGCATGTTCCTGATTTTTCTGGCTGGCATGAACTCGCTTACTGCGAAACGCGTAGCAAAAGATGAACAACACATTTATAATCAATAAATTACTGTCTTGAAAGCTGCCCTCCTAATAAATTGCGAAATACGAGTTCGGTCTCCACAATTTTAATGCGAGGGCATTTTTTTACCTACCCCTACCTACTTTGCGCGCCAAGATACATGTATCTCGCCTCAATAGAAAAACCCTGTAGCCATCGACAAGAGGAATTGAGCAGGAAATGTTTCAGTCCCCTCCGAGGAATTGAAACTGTTCCTGCTGCGTGGTCAGCAATTACGTTTCCTTGGCACCACGTCAATGTTTTCTTCTTTCTTTATTAGAGGGAAGCAAACGCGTAGTATTTCTGCAAACACATCTTAAGTTGACAATCAAGCATACTAAAACACATGTCACAGAAGTGAATCTGATTCTCTAGAACGGTCGTATATCCCGCGATTTTGAAATATTTCTTTCTGGAAGATATTCTTCATTGCTCAAGGCGGTTGGGCTTGTCTACCTAGCATTCCTGCTCTCCGTAGATTATTAAATCCCATAAATCGAATGACAGGCGGTAGCATGCCAAAAGTCGCTGAAGGCCCTATTACCCGCCTTACTGCGCGTAATACGCGCACTTAGGCGGATAAGTACAGAAAATACGCCGATGTGTTCCCCATTTGGAAGCGAAGTATGAAAGGCGCGAGCGCTCTTCGTGGATGAGTAAATTCGGCTTTTAGAATTGGAAAGGCTTCCCCCTTTACAACCCAAGTGTCACTTCTGCCCTGTCCACACAGCAGAGCTCTTCCACATCATGTGGAAATGCCCCATCAAATACCCCCCCCCCCCGCACCCTCAAACCATTAATTAGTTGCAAGGAGCTGTGGGAGACTACCCTGCGCAGCCCCGATCCCACCCTACAGGACCCAGTCCTGAGGTGGGCTGAGGAGGTAGCGTAGGCCTACCACGACTGGTAGGCGGACGTCTAGCAACATAAGGTGCTGAGACTGTAGCACGCAGACCTCCCTCCTACCCCCCGGTCCCTCACCTTTCTTAAAAAGGGAAATAAAAGTTTATTCATTCATTCACACAGCTACAAATAAAACCAGACACGACGACACACGTTCCAAAGTTAAATTGGGTCCATGGAAGAGACCTCCGTCAACAGGAGAGGTTGAAGATAGGATGCGATGGCGTGCTAAAACAGAATGTCTTCGTTAAGCCGCCAACTCTGCGGAAGTCAGAAAATGCGGCACCAATAACAGCCACTGGCACAACAGCAACGACTCGCACAAGAGCCCTTAAGGAAGCACGGCGCAGAACGCGCGTTTGTTCTCCGCCGTGCGTTCACTCCCCGTGAAAGAGCGCGTCCCTCGCGCCCTTTCACTCGCACATACAGCGTTCGGCGGCGCGCGGCCACGATTTCATCTCCATTGACGTCATACGGAACCTCACGGCGACGGCGACGGCGACGGCGACGGCGACGCCGACGGCGACGGCGACGCCGACGGCAGAAATCTGCTTTTGAGTGTCGATATAATTGCTATCGCAATAAAACGACTCGCACAAGAAACATCTCAAGAACGTAATTTTAGGTTACGCCACATCTGAGGAGCAAATCGCCAGTGAGACACACAGCAAACAGCTAAAGCACTTGGCTACCGGTTGCAGCAGAAACCCAAAGGATAACGCCAGCGACTCCCTGCTAAAAAGCAAGTTCGTCAGTTGACTTCGGGTGCCGGCAAATACCTTCACAGAATGGAAGTTGAATATGTGTGTGTGTGTGAGTGCGCTCGCATGAACTTAGAGAGAGGGGGGGGGGAGAATAAACTTTATGCAAATGAGCACAAGCACGTAGGTAGCTCCTCCGCTCTGCAGTGGGTGGTCCCCTCAGTCCAGCGGCCTTAGCTGCCCTGCTCGCTCGGTTGACCGGGCTGTGCTGGTCCGTCGAGTCGGAGCTCGAGAGCGCTGCCTCACATTGCCGTGTGGTGGAATGTGTTATGAGTGTGAGCTGCGGTGTGTTTGCGCAAGCCCATACCGTGTGGTAAAGCGTTGCGCATTGATCGCAGTGTGGACATTTATAGAATACAGCGCAGGGTGTATGGCGTGGTAAAGACTCAAATGTGGATATGTGTTTGTTTGGAGTTTTCGCCATATTATGGCTTCCTCTTGCGTCAGAGCATTGTGAGGCCACTGTAATGCTCTTCGTGATAGGCGAAAGTGTTGTAGGATATGCGTGTAATTGAATTGCATGGGCCCAGATGGAACTGCGCGGCCCTCTCGCGGCTCCCGGCGTGCATGCGCTCGGGCGTATACGCGTGTGCCTGCTGATTGCCACGTAAGGACTCATGCCCTGGAGTCGACACGAATTGTATGTATGGTGGCAGCTGGTTTGGCCCTGGAAATTTTGGCCCTGGAATAATTTCTGCATGCCGTTTGAGAGTCCGTCAGAACTATGACGTAATCCCAGTGCGGTCTCGTCGTGATGGCTAATGCTATCGCTAGCTCCTCTGCCTCCGCAGCGAAACCGACGACGCATTTATTTCGGTCCCGTGATTGTCGACTACCCTGGTTACTACGTACAAAACTGTTGACTACGTGTCGACTACGTACAAAACATTAGGGTGGGTTTTATACTTTCGCGCGAGTGCCTGCACGCGGGCTTGCCGCCGTCCGACGTGGAAGTTTGGGTGCACGTTCCTGGCAATCGGTGAGACATGCAAAGTTTCTTGTATTCCTGTTGGGATTTTTGTCAGTGCGCTTGGTTTCTGTACGAGATATCCAAGACGTTCTGGGACAATCATCGTGAAATGGGTTACCCCAGAATTTTCATCTACAGAGTCCTTTACGAGGCAAAAATCATACAGACTGTTTGGTTCATCTTCGTACCTTGAGTCACAGTTTGAACAAAATGTTGATTTCGAGCCCATTTCGTTTTAGTGGGGCGCCAACTGGTATAGATCTCTTTCAATCAGCTTGCTTCCGATGACTGCTCTACTTGGTGAAAGCGCGTAGTCAGTTTTCAAGCACTCGAAAATAAACAAATAGAAGTGGGTTAAGTTATTATCCGGTTGCAATAAACTTCGAGTGTTTGAAGTTATTATTTTTTTTTGCTTTATTTTGTTTCACAGGTTTAGGGTCGAATGAAAGAAATTACAATGTACTTTTGCTTTCGGGCGGGTAATCAAGCTTGAATGCAATGCTAATTTTCGCGGCAGTGCCACTAATGTCTTCACTTTTAAATGTATGCTGATGTCGAATGAGTGTTGCGCGAGCACAACCAGCACCAGGAAGATCGTAGCGAAGCTTTTTTGTCCCCTTATTCTCCACAGGGTTCTGATGCCTACCGTGAGGCGGTGTTAGATTGCATCGCCAAAATGTCATCAATATTCACTGCTGTCCTAAACCCTGTGAGTATCCGCAGTCCTCTTACCCGGATTGCTATAACAAGGCAGTCTTTTCGCAAATAATTGTTTTTACCTGCTGCTTGCCACACGTGATGTAGTAAAATTTTTAAGCATGCTACTCACAGTGCGTATGTTTTTATGCATAGTCAGGTTTGTATAATTTTGCTTAAGCTTTTAATAATTTGTACTTCTTTATTTACTTCTTTAGGAGTGGATAGATGCCAAGAATCTGGAAGACCCGAGGGGCCTGTATTACGATGGTGTGGTAAGCCGAATGAAAAAGTTGATGAAAAATGTTTATTCCCGAAAACACTAACAATGAACCTTTAGAGATGGGCACTTCATTCTAATTAGTAATTAAGAAATTTTCTAGCGCACTTGCTATGGCGCAGTCATATTTTACGGCGTAGTTGGCTTTTTAGTGTTCCTGATAGTTATGCGATTTTATACACCGTGCTTTGTGTTTCTTTTTGCTGGAGTTGTAGGCTTCGTCTGATTTTACTCAGGTGGACTACAATTGTGCTATTTTATTTTGTTCTATCCCAGATGGAAATAAAGCCTAGAATTGAATGAGACGCAATTTGATAACCTTCTAGAGACGTATGTTTTGTCCCAGCTAGTCAACCGTTGGTTATGAAATATGACTTTCTTGCGTCATGTGGTCATCCTGCACCTCCGTGATACAGAAAACAATAGGGTCGGAAAGAGGGGCATTATTCAAATACAAATAAATATCCATCAAGGTTAGCTAAAGTAATACACGCATTTCATTCCTGAACAAAGAAATGACTACATTATTGAAGGACTCACTAGCAGCCAGCGGATTCCAGATCTTTGACTCGGACATACTTGTTTCTGGCTTCAACGTTCAGTAACAGTGTTTGAAAGTTTTTATGTTGTAGAGCCACACAAACCCAGGTTTCGTAACCATAGCAATATGGTTGAAACTAAGGCATGTTAGGGTTTTGACGTGTGTTTTTAAGGACTTCCTGTAGAATGCTCCATGGGGCGCGCGTCGCAAAACGAAAGCATGAGAATCAGCTGAACTTTTTGTGAGTTTTGTTTGCATCTTGGGGGCACCACCAAGAAAAAATGTTGGGCAGTTTAAGGGCGTAGGAGCGTTACTATCACCTTAGCCGAAAGTGGGCAAGAGGATAACGGAAGTGTAGATGCTCGAACAAACGTCCTATCTGCTCGGCCGCCAAGGACAAGCGATATTAGGGGCCGCACCCCCAACAACGCTTCCCTAATAAGTTTGAGCGCAGTCCCCAACAGGGGTAACGTTTACATATGGGTGACACGGGCCTGTATTGTGCACAGTAGGAAGTTTGAATTATACAGCAGCTACAGCAATTACGTAGACTCATTGGCCGCGATGTGTTTTCTCACTAGTAAATATTATTTTCACTTCAACTGAGAACAATTCATGTTTCAGAACTGTACGAGGACGCACAACATTTTTACCGAAGATGCTGCCATCGGCCTCTCCGGGATAAAATGGGTCCGGGACACATTGTTCTAGACACGGCTGCACAAATAAAATTTTGATTATTCGTGTTTATACGCATAGGGTTTTTCAACAACCTGGATATTCCAAGAGGATCCCTAGGGATACTCACTGCAACGAATCAGCAAGCTGCAATATGTTCTTCTAAACGCTTATTTCTGGTGTAAAGTGAGCGTACTTTTTGGAACTGTTAAACGTTTCGTATGTAATTCAAGCATGGAGACGGTTGCATAACACGTGACATTACGGCTTCTCAAATAACACTAATTTTTCGGCGACTTTGTTCACACTACAGTTGTGCGATGAACCTCATGTATTTTGTAGCCGTGTCCTTCAGTAGCGTTAACGGCCTCCAATACGGTCTACTACGGTCTGTCTCTAAGCCAAGGTGGTAGCTTGGAACTTTAGATCCGATGAATCAATCCCACCATCTTATTAAGTTCTGCAGCACTATAAGGAAGATTTGGGGGATACAGGGTATTGTAGTTTAGAGAGTGCTTGCGCTAACTTTTACACCCTTAGCTACTCCTCACGTGAAACACGTGAGGAGTAGCTATCTCATATCTATAGAAGACCACACTTCTCAGTTTCAAAATAACAAAATACGTTCATAGCACGCCAATACTTCAGTGCTTTTGCACCATATAACCCAAGACGTGTAACTATTTATCACTCGCGTTCTACCGACGCGCTGTTGCCCCGGTTGAACGACGCTTGTTTGCGCAGTCTCATTTTTCGTTTCACAGCAGGAGGTACACAACTCTGACTGTCCCAGAGGGAGTTTTAAGCGTTTCTAGTATAACATTTACTTAGACACATCGGCCTCAGTGGGTGGTGCATTTTTATAGGGATATATATATTCTTTGATAACCTCACTTTGTTTTAAATGATTGCTTACCCTGAATCTGAAAAAAATTGCTAACTATACGCCAGAACACCAAGGTCATAAAATATCATTCAGTAAGAGAAAGTACTGTCTTAAACCCCAAACACGCTACAGCGGACTTCGTTTTTTTTTTTCACCCAAGAACAACTTCAAATGAACCCTATTAAAAGTAAGAATGGTGCGCTTGTAATTTCTTCATTTTGCGTCTATACGAAAGCAGGAAATTAGCTGTTCAACACTTTTTAGGGTGTGAATCTTTCTCTGTTTTTTGTTACTTCATTGCACTCGGGGAGAAACGATTAATTGTATCATCTTTCTTAGTTCAAACCAGGCTGTTCTGATGCGACATTTAGGAGCTCGGAAACGCTTTGCGCGTTCATCCCACTTTCCCATTACGCTCTCACCTTCACCTGGACCCTCACCAACCTCGCTGTGGTAGCTCAATGTTTATAGCGTTGCACAACTCAGCATTAGGTTTGGGGTTGGATCCCGGCCGTGGCATCCACACTTCCATGGGGTCAGAATACAAAAACGCCCGCGTACTACGCTTTGGGTTCACGATAAAGAACACTGTGTGGTCAAAATTTATCTGGAGACCATCACTACGGCACGACTCATTATCAGATCGTGGTTTCGGTACGTAAAACCCCAGAGTTTATTCCAAATGTCAACCCGCAGCATATGGCAAACACGGCGCTGTGCCCAGAAAAAAATACTTCATTTTTCATTTTTCAAATACTTCATTTACATTATAGTAAATGTTCATTCATGTCATGTCAGGCGTCTTACGGATTGCAATGTTGCTGACATTCAAGTTAGGCAAAAGTCGGCGTCGCATCCGTGAAGCTGGCCTCTCTGCAATGCGGCGGAGCTTATGACGTCATTTTAAACAGCGTGATTGTAATCGGCGTGTAGCGGCGAATGGAAAAGGCAGGCGCAACTCTCCTCGCTTTGGAAGGACATACAAGGACTCCTGAGAAAAACGAAGCGCACTGTAGTGACAAGGTTGTCAGTGCAAATTTTTGATGCTAGCAGCTATTGCGGAATGCATTGACACCGCGTTGGCGAGTAAAGGCTTTTAGTGTAATCTAACCGCACAAAGCTTTGTAACTCACCTCCAAATATTGCAATGTTCATCTTATATTCAATTTAGAACAGGGCAGAATATGTGCTCAAAGAGCTTTGGAAAATTTTCCTGCATTTCGAGTTGACTAAATTTTAAGAACAACTTGCAAACAGCGGTATTCTGACTTGCAGTATTACCTCAGCTAGTCATGCATTCAGTAGGATGGCAAGGTGTGGAGGAATGTTGGAGTATTATTGCCAAACTATGGTTCATGGTGGCCGAATGAAATGACTATTGCTGCGAAATGATAATTTTTATATTCTAGAATATTTATTAGGCATTTTCATATAAGTGTCACTGGAGATTAACGCTGCCGAATCCCCTTGGATTGGCCAAAATATATAATATTGACCTGCACCAATGCTCAAATATGTTTGAACTAAGTGCACGTGGAACTCTCGAGCTCACGTTGTGTTCGCATTGTTTCTTCGCGATCTTGAGGGATAACATTTTATTGCTATAGCAATTATATGGACATTCCAAGCGCATTTCTGCCGTCGGCGTTGCTGTGAGGTTCGGTATAAACTCCAACGGCGATCAAATCTTCACTGCGCGCCATACGCTGTGCGTGTGAGTGAAAGCGTATGTAGGTGAGTCGGCAATCGCTCCTCAATGTAGCGCACGGAAAGGAGGACGGCTAGCCGGAAGTGCGGGTCTTTTTTTTTTCCGCGCGCGAGGCATGGGGGCGAGGCGACCGAGAGGGAGAGGGAGGGGGGTTGCGTTCTGCTCCGTCGGCTGCTTCTCACAGCGCGGCCACCGTATCTTGAAAGCGATCTGCGATGTGGGCGAAGTGCGCTGCCCGCACGGGCCTCATCTTCAAAGCGATCTGTGATGGGGACAAAGTGCATGCGCCGAGTGCGGTAGCTTCATATGCGCTGTGGTTTCGACGTGTAGTTCGCGTTGAAGCGAGACGAGAGACAGCGCGAAGGTGAATTTTCAGGCTGCTGCTCACGCGCTTTCTCACTCCGGCGTTTTCACAGTGAGTTTCCGTGGTCATCAAGCGAGATGTGTTCATGTATACCTGTGCGCGCGTGACACCGTGCTTGTCTATTTAGTTAGTAACTGAATCTTTAAAACTTTATACGGCCTCTTACACTAGTATCCTTGCTTCGTACAGCTCTCTAGTAATTTGCTCTCGCAATCAATGCTTCGCCTTTCGGGCGAAACTGCGTATTTTTTATGCAACACCATCTCATTGTGCTGTCTTCTTTCTAGCCTCTATTGACTGATTTCAATGTATTTTCCAAGATGACCTAGTAGTTAGACGAGTGTTCCATGCAATCAAAACTTTAGCAGTAACAATGATTTCGTAATCACATGGAAGTCGAATCTCATAACCTCACATTGGGGTTGACCGCATACGACAACAATATTTGGGAGTGTTTGCAAAACGATATTAAGCTTAATATATCTTGACATAGGCGAGCACCACTTTATTGTCATGTAAGGAAGCTCCCTTCCTTTACTGTCTTAATGTTAGTAGGCCGCCGGCCTAAGTTAACTTAGAAATATACATAGCACCATGCTTACAGAGGGAATGAATGTGAACCACAAAGATAAAGTTAACCCTGCTGAAAATTCCTGTGTCGGTCTATCGAGATTTAATTTCTGCCTAAGTCGCTAACGCACTTCCTAGTCACATTAACGGGGTGAATATTTTTAGATGTTTTGGAATTTAAAAAAAATGCCGGCTGCTGATAACGCAAGTTTAGTCCTTGCAATGGAATTTTCGGAGAGGCGGACATTACTTGCACAAGAAATTGAAACACATATTCAAGTAATTAACAAAAATTAACTTCTTAGCTCTCGATGATTACTTTATGGCACATATTGCCATTTACGGATTGTAGCCGGTGAGTTTCTAAGGCATATCCGCTTGAAGTGAATTTGTATAATGGCGCCAGTTGCGATACATGCGCCGTCAAACTCGCCGTAAAATGCATTATTGTTATACTTATTTCTTTAACAAACCATCTTTTATGTATTGAAGCACAAAAGTCAATGGAACGCCCATGTCATTCGTCTTGCACTTAGGGAAGTTATATATGGAAGTTGGCGTAATCCTGGAGATTCGCTTAAAGTGGATACGTCTTTTGAACTCACCTGCTTCAATTCGCTAATTGTAATATATGCTGTAAAGTAATTATTTAGGACGTTTAATACTAAGTGTTTGTTAATTATTTAAATACGTGTTTCGATTTCTCGTGCAAGTAATGTCGGCCTCTCAGAATAATCCACCTCAAGCAAAAGAATTATGCTATTCGACACCGGCAATCCTAAATTCCAGAAACTTAAGAATGATCACCCGACATAGTGTACACTTCAGTAATCGCTTACCAAGATTGTCCGGCGCATAAACTCAAACCGCTTCCAGAAATTCAGAAATGCTGCGCTAGTCAAACGCAAGTTTTTCTTTGCATTTCGGCGACCACCTGGAACATCGAAAACGGCCGTAAGTACGATTTATTTCACAATACACAGTACATAATCCTGTAAACGCCATAAGAAGGTAGCAGCAATTATCCACAGTTTCTTTAAGGTGACGGTGAGGTTCCTGCTCAAGCTTCATTGTAACATTCAAAAGAGCTAGCACTGATTGAAACACGTTCTGATAATTTCACATAAGAGCGCCTTGCTTAGGCATTTGGCCTGTCCTTCCTTCCTTTTTTTTCTTGCAAGCAGACAATCCTGTGCCATCCTGATAATGGCACAGATAATCGGGTTGCCGTAAACGGTACCATTACCTTTCCAAGTCTATAGCTCAATTTCTAAGGCTCTCTCACCCGTTTTATCCATCTTTTTTTTTTTTTTGTAGTGGTTGAAAAGGGCAGATGCACTCACGCAAATGAGTGGCAGTGCGCCTTAACCGCAGAACTGCAAATATTAGAGCTCTTAGAGCCACCGACTACTCACGCGTGGAGTGTTGGGGTGTCTGAAGGTGTAGATATACTCGTGTAGGACTCGGAAAGAAAAGCCTGTCTCCTATCCCGCTGCCCTCTGCGCCAGTGACGGTAACGGAAATAGCGGATTGCAACTGCCTTCTAAGTCAGCGCCGGTACAGCTGGAGATAGCACACTTATGGCGAAGCGGCCTATATGAATGGCCACCTATACTACCGCTACATATGTGCGGGTTAACAGCTTTGTTTTCTGTGAAATTACACAACCAAACAAAAACAAGAAGCCGCATTTAAACGTTCAACAACTATTACGTGTAAGCCAATCATGTCTTTTTTTTTACATTTGTCGAGTAACTTGTTCAAAAGTGTTCGACTGTATGCTTATGCTCACAATATTGGTCCCGGGTGAACACACATTTTCTTTCTATAGGCGCAGCCATCTATAGGTAGTAGACCCTTTCCTTCTTTCTTTTTTTTCCCAAGCACTCACTATCAAAACCGGTGCGGTCCTGTTTGCTACCGATATAATTGGGCAGTCGGGGTGTTGCAAAACATTGCATCTCTTGTTTATTCGTTACCTTTTTTATTAAACGATGGGAGCAATCAGCCGGTCAACTGATTTTGAACTTTCTTGTAGATTGATTACCCTCTTGCGCCCCTCAAGTTAATCTAGTTCTAGCATCACATAAAGCAATAGACCAGACATAATGTTAATGCAATTAGAATTATGTGGGAACTGCACCCAGTTTTAGGCACGTCTCTATGGATGTATGTGCCTAACCTCTTTCCCACCAACTCGGTCACTAGGTAGTTCATGGTCAAATGTTTAGGGCAGCGGGCTGTTGTTCTGGTGGAACCGGGTTCAATACCGACGGTCGGACCACCTCGGGACACTAGGAATGTAATTCCGGGTATGAGATGCTCTTGAATAACCCTCATTGATGGTAGCTTGTGTCACTGGGTATATGCCGCTCTTCAAAAATACACTTGAGGACTCTGCATGTGTTCCGCTTTTCATAGTGATGACTATATTGTCACGCTTTAGTGACTAAAGAACTCAATAGGAAAAACTGTATTACGAAACTAACTCTTTATTGGGCGAACTTGTTCCCAGAAAAACAGGCTACACTCAATGCACAACGAAAGCTACGAGCACTGTCGGCGATCGTCGGAATCTGATCAGCGCGTCAAGCGCATCGGCTTTTATGCATGAGTCGTCCAAGGTTCCTGCGTAATCGCTTGTTCCCGCGTTTCTTTCCAAAAAGTGCTACACAATTTGCGTCGCTCATACATTCAAGATTACTCAAGGTTCGGTTACAACAGAGAACGGGTAGAACTATCGATAACGTTCGAGAAACTTCCGATACATGCAGGCGTGCCCTGCGCCGAGCGATAACGTTAAAAGAGAGTAATAGTTGAGCGGCTCAGCGGGCCAGCGGGCCCAGCGAACGAGCGGAGACGCCAACTGCGCATGCGCGGCCCGCTGGGACATCCAGCGTGTTCACGGAGCGCGCCGCTCGCCCGCTCATTTCGTCTCTTCAGCGGAGCGTGCGCAGCGAACGAGCGTGCGAGCGTTTTCAAGAAGCGGCAGCGAACGCGAACGTTCTTTTCGCATAATATTTCTTTTCTTTTTTTAATATTTTTCTTTTCTTTTTTTAATATTTCAAATAATATTCTTTTCGCAGTAACTTCAATTTTATTCGGCAGGTAACGCAGCAAAGTCTCTGCTTGATCGAGAGTAACTTCAACCTTGTTCAACAGATGGCGCAGCAGTACTATCCGCTGAAACGAGCGGGGCGTCGCTCAGCTATTACTCTTCTTTTCATCTTGCGCTCCGCTGTCCCCTCCGCTCCATCGCTGGGCCCGCTGGCCCGCTGCGCCGCTCAACTATTACTCTCTAAAGTCGTAAGCGGGTGAAATGCCGTCCCTGAGAAAAGGATAAAAAATTACATGTGTCAATATATAATATATCATCAGCGATTAGTCACGATAGAGACTCAACGATTACTACGGCAATAAAATCCGGATATTTCTTAGCCACCTGTAGGATTCTTTTATATTATCACATTATTTGCATATAAACACCAAAAATTATCACATATGCGTGTTTTATATGTCATCTGCACGTACCTTCTTCATAGATACGTTTCATTTTCATCACTACTTGCAATCTTTTGCAATCATTTATGAAGGCTCCCTTATATTTTCCACCATACTGCCACGGTAACAGCCTAACGAAATATCTACCACTCATTACATGCTTTCTCAACCAAACTTCTTTACATAAGCATAACTAGAATATATTCTACACCCTATTTGATGGCTAATTCACAATGGCTCATTCCCATCTCTTCATACTATGTTCAAAACTTTCATCTTTTTTCACGCTGCTCTGAGCATTATCAAGGTGTATTTTCTTTTTGTGTAATTGTTACGTCAGTAAGGTACCGCTGGAAAAATACGGACCGCAATCATATTCTAACACACGTCGCTTACCTGTGGTGTAACAACCATTGATATAACATTAAACGTAATTTTTGCCTTCTGTTGCAATCACAAGCTGGCCATCAGGGCCACAAATATTACGTGCAGTCTTAGTTTTCATGAATGGCCGCTATTTAGAACGTCTCTAGGACAAATTTCAGGAAAAAAAACTGTCAGCCCTTCGACTGGGTTGGAGATGGAAGACTAGCGAAGCTGTACTATGGCGGGAATTATGTATTTCCAATTACGACTATTAAGATGCGATGGTGTAATTGGTTATTTGAACTATTAAAGAATGAGAAATATATATGATCCGGTGGTTTTCGTTTATATAGTGACCAGAGGGGCCATGGCCTTATGGTCGCTACGGTACACCGCCATATATATAGAGAAAAGGCTTAGGAGCATCGATGAATATAAGTGCGGAGGGGGGGGGGGGGGCAATATGCAGAAATATCTGTACTTCGATAGCGTAGACACAAAATTGAGAAAGCGGTGATAACCAATTGAAACCAGGTACAGGGCAAAAACAGGAGTCCTCAATAAAAAACTGCGAAAAACAGAGATAGTAAATTGAATGCAAAGGACGGAATGAAAAAAGAGCATGAAAATTTACAAGAATGACAAGAACCAAATTAGACAGGAATATCTGTATGATAACTCAAAATGCAGTGCCTTGCTATGTGAAGCCCTAGTCGGTTGCCTTAGGACAACAACATACTGCAGCCATATTATTCGCAACAGGATGAAGCGTGCGTCTGCGGTAGCAAAAATCTGGAAACAACTCAACATATTTTAATGCAAAAGCGAAGGTATTAATCTAGCGAGACTTATAGGCAACGTCGTCCTTCCATAAGTGCCGCGATTTAAAGCGAATTGAAGCATTAACCGGTCCGTATTCGAGATAAGCAAGAGACGATTTGAGTATTGCTGGAAAAAATAGGAAAGAAATTGATCAAACCCAACTTGATTGGGGGGCCGAATCTTTTTCCTCAGGACCTTTCAATAAAGATCTTGTCAACTGTCAACCCGATCTACACTAGGTACATATAGAGGTTTTAAGAAGCGAGACGATTGGAGAGAAAGAGTTAAACTGATAAATATATATGGATTACCTGATTTGCTGAAGCAATGTAGGATTCCATTTGTCATACTCCGTTCCGAAGGGGTGCCAATAAATTATCATCATCATCATCATAATGATCCGGATGGAAGAGACCTAGGTCGGAGATGCGGAAAGAGTGGAGAGCCGCCAGCGGCTCTAGTGCATCGCTCGAGCCTTCGGCTGTGTTCTAAAGAAGCCGTAAACAATCAGGCTAATAGTCACTAGGCATCGCGGTAGCGCGAAAGAGCGGCATGAAAACCAAGGAGATGGTTCCATTAATGAGTTCAAAACGCTAAAACAAAAAAGGGTTAGCTAAGTGCCGACGATAAAAAAGACAAAGTTGACGTATATGCATGGGAAATATGATACGAACAACAGACAAAGAGAGTGAATACCGAACTTAAAAAATCAAAGCAAAAAGCCCGAATATAAATTTCATCGACATATAATCATCCAACAATTTAAACCACCATGTACGTCGACCATGTCACCCTAAGCTTAGAAACCCTGTCGACCATTCCTGTTGATTTACTTCGATTTTCACAAATAACAGCGTAACTTGTATTCCTACCGTCCTTTTTCGCCGTTTGTATATTCACTCTCAGCACATACGCAAAGACCCCGCCAAAGGTTGCCATTTTAAGTAGCTGTAGGCCAATGAACAAAATGAATATTGTAAGAATTGTTGTTATCTAAGCCCATTCCCCAGATTGTGAGCCCTCTGGATTAAAGATGCGCATCTCAAAGGCTATGCTCATTGCTGGTTGCATGTGGCAAAATGGTTTGCGAGAGCCCGAAATACGTCATAGACATCGGCTTTTGGACCCGACCAAATAGGTCTACGCTGAAAGCATCTTCTGCGAGCTTTCTCAGTAGTTCCTTGCGGAGACGCTTCTTGCTATCTCTATCTTTTGTATTATTACCTTCCCCACAACAAATCCACTCAAAGTTTCAAGGTCCCAATAATGACAAGAAGGCATATCCATCCAGTAAATATACTCCTTCTGACCCCGATTGTGGACGATTGCTGGCGGAGCAGGCGCGTTGTATTCATTGTTTAGCTTAGAATCATTTATAGCACAAAATGTCATCGCGGAATCGCAGCTTGATTCCTTATTTTTCTTTCCAGAGAGACACCATGTGTGTCCAGCCGTTGTATCACCGGCTTTATGTGGAACCAAATGAAATTCATGTCCAAAATACACAGTGTCTCTTCCAGGTCCCTATGCTCGTGTGTTTCACTTTTTTTTATTCCAATATTCTGTACAATATAATACTAGGCATTTTTCGATGTGTTCGCGACATTGGCATTCGAAACTTGAAGGCGGCGCCATGGCGTATTTCTCTCTGCGCTTATCCACCTACATTTTGCTATGTTTTGTAATACACTGCAATAGCGCAAACTTTGACGTGTGTGAAGAAAAAACAGGTGAGTAAAGGCCCCGAGCCATTTCTCTAAACATAATATTCTCCTTGATGTGATCGATAAACAATTGGGGCTTCCGATCCTTCTTGAAGTTCACTATAGAGTTTCGTCTATCTTTAGTATTGTACACATAGTTGGAGCAGTTGCACTGCCCTAGTAGATATGGCTTCCTGCACAGCCCACATATTCCATTGTCGGCGAATCCGAGTAAACCAGCCTAGGGCAACTGCATATGGGCAGGTCTTCAACTAACCTCTTTGACGCAAGCTTGAACCACCGGGTATCAGACACTGAGTGTCTCATACTCATACTGAGTGGGTTAGGTTAGGAAAATGCGCATGAGCGATAAGTATAGGGACGGTAAAATATGCAACATAAATATGCTAGGTGGTCGCGGGCAGTAAAAATGGCTGTAAATTCAAACACAGCTGAATGACGTTGCAATGAGCGGGTATGCCTTGACAGAAACGCATCTACGAGATACGCAACCATCCGTTGCGTATCCATCCGTTCTTGACAGTTTCATATGGAACGGTGCAACAGAATGAGTGGGTCAATGAAAGGTGCAGGCGTACGCATGTTAACAAGGTGAGGCATAAAGTGGCAAGGGGTAAAAGAAACATGTAAGGAACATTCATGAATTAGCAGCACGTGAGAAGAAAAAAAAAACACGTAGCTGGGAGTAGCTTACCTACGGACAGGTAGGGATACCCGGTGTAAATATAGGGAATTGATTGATTGCATTAGAATTGATATAACGAGCTCAGAAAATGGGGCCAGGAAATATTTGTAGTAGATATGAGTGCGCACGTGGGGATTTGGACGTATATACTCCTTAGCTGGCTCTCAGCTGCTGGATCTGTGGCATGGTCAGAACCTTATAGTAGTTAACGGGGGAAATAAGTGTCATTGCCAGGTTGCGCCATGATACGGAAGCTGGCAACTTTATATCGACTACACCTGAGTCTCAGAAACAGTGTACGAACGACTAGACCAAATGACGGTAGATGAACAGGGAAAAGCTAGCCTGTAGTAATCGTATATTTTTAACCTTATCATTTTAGAGAGGTACGGTTATTAACCTCAAATATGCCCTAATAGCCGCAGAATACTTAAAAAAGGCGTTGGCTTTACCAGCGTGCTTCTGTATCTATGAGAGCATTTTTTTCCTCCTGTCTGAAATTGTGACTAACAAAAAAAAAATGGCAGCGAAAAGAAGAAGTGGCACTTTCGCCCTAAAGCCGAAGAAGCACCGATTACGATGCGTATTAGTGGACAGATCTACAAAGTAAGCGTTATAGTTTTATCTGTCGTGTAAACTTGTAAACATAGGCACACTAAATTAACAAGCATGGTGCCACGCGCGCCCAAGCAAACATGAACGTATCTCACTCAATGACCGCGGAAACTCGCTGTCAAAACGCTGGAAAGAGTCAGTGCTGAGCTGCACTTTGTGCCGGCGCTCGCATCAACCGTTATCTTAGCCGCAACAACACAGGGAGGACGGACTCTCCCCCGCCGCAGATGTATTACAAGATACAGCCACGCGGGCGAGCGCTCGTGGCGCAGAACGCACGTCCCCCCCCCCCCCCTTCCTTGGAGCCTTCCATCCGGCGGCGTATTTCATCCCGGCGGGACCACGTGGCCGCAGAAAAGCGCAGCCCCTCCACCTGGACCCCCCCCCCCCCCCCCCGGTGACTTCCGGCCCGGCGGGACTGCACGGCCGCAGTAAGGCGCGGCCCCTCCACCTCCCTAGCCTCCCTACGGTGCGTTGTGCGCGACTGGAAGACTGCGCGCTTCCTTCCCGCTTGCCGCCCTTGTGTGCGCGAGGCGCGATTGCCGGCAGACCGTCGCATGCTTTCGTTCGAACACACAGCATACGGCGCACCGCGAAGATTTTATCACACCTGGACTTTTTACGGAACCTCACGGCGACGGCAACGGCGACGCCGATGGCAGAAATTCGCCTAGAGTGTCCATATAATTGCTATAGCAATAAAATGAATGGAAAGCAAATAGCAGAGAAGGCAAAAAAATGAGCGCTTCCTACAGCAGTCTGCAAATATACAGCGTCCAAGTAAACTTTAGCCTAGCTTATTTGCAAGTGCGGAACCAAAGCATGGTGCCGGACAGAATTTTAAGACTTATGCTGTTCGGTGGTCAGAGGTCTGCCGGCCAAAAACCATGGTTCTTAACCTCTATCTTGCACCGTGTTTTTTATTCTTTTTTTTTCTGGTACAGCTTGGGCACACTTAGCTTGACACCCTGTGCATAAGGAACTGGTAGACGGTATGCAGCACGAGATGAGAGAGACAGGTGCAAAAAATTGTTCGAATGGAAAAGGGAACCGACACAGTTGGCGGAACAGGCAAATACAAATACAGCAAGCTATAGAAGTGCGTAAGCAGGCGTCTGTAGATCATCGAGAAGCCAAACATTGGGATTTTTCTAAGAACAGGTGCTCTTCAGATGGAACAAGTACCGAGAATAGAAAAGGGTGGCGAATGAGATTGTGCAATAGAGAACTAATTCTTTTATAAATACTCCTACAAGCATATGTTCCATTATCCCCAGAGAGTTGGATATACACCATACGTTATCACTTCTGTGAGAGTAAACATCGATCATTGAATAAGGCACCAGAAAGAACCGATATAGAACAGTCATCGTGTCAATTTTGCCTAACATGAAGCACTCAGGAGGTAGAGAGAAAGCTCATTGTTCATATTAGGCAAAGAAATACTGCGCAAGCAAAGGTGCTCAGCGGAAATATCCACGGTGGCAGTGTCATCCAAGGTCAAACCTGGCATCCATTCGAAAGCCTCAGAAGGCTAAGAATGAAATGGTTGCAGGTTCACCAGAAAGTAAGCTTGGAGCCTATCCGGAGAAACAATTGATATTTTTAACGGTTTTTGTAAACATAATATAAGTATACTAATTTGCTATATATGTGTTTTTATAATTCTATGTGATATGGTGACAGCGTAGTTGTTGTTTTGTTTGTGTTTAACAGAATGGGACGCAGTTCATTGTTGTCACCCCCATTTTGTCTGGGGTTAGGGGTACTTCAAGATGCTCCTGCGACTTTTCTTTTCTAACATTCTTTATTTTATGGAAACAATATAAAATGTGAGAAAGAAAGAAAAAAAAAGGAAGAAAGCTTTCATTTCTTTAAAGGCCATGCTTTCCTTTTCAGGAAGCCGTGAATATTTCCTCTTTAGATTGTGCGAAATTCTCATGGATGCTAACTTTCCCTAGTAGGAATATATTGATAAACATTTTTTAGTAACACGTGAGTATTGATGATGAATGAAGTCATTTATTTTTTCTTTGCATTCGTTTTATAGGAATAGTGCAGAAAGCAAAGGCCACACAACTTGCGGCGAAGCTGGTGGACAAGTGCGCACTTCCCATACTTACGAAGTACAAGTTTTCTACGAAGATGATGCAGCGGGTGTGGTACACTTAGAGTCTATTTTACAGGGTCCACGCAACTCTATAAAGTCGCGTGTTCCTTAAAAACAGTAGTTTTTACTTCTCCATCTTATTAACGGCACCTTTTTACACGACAACTATTTATACGTGGAAGACAGCGCATACACATTAGAGCACTGCACGGGCCGATTTTTTTAGCCCAGGCCCGGCCCGGGCCCGTTTTTACGTTGGGCTGCCTGACCGAGCCCGACCAAAAGTTTTATGACGCGACCCGGGCCCGGCCCGGGCCCGGAAATAATCTACGTTACCCGCCCGGCCCGGCCCGCCACCCCATTACCTTAGGCCTGGGCCCGGCCCGGCCCGGCTCGAAACCGGCCCGAACCCGGCCCGAGACCGAAAAAGACCACCGAGCGGCATTAAAAAAAGAAAGTAAAGAAGAGAATGAAATGAATTTATTCTTAAGGCATAAATACATGTCATATGCAATTACGAACAGCGCTTGAGTGGTCGGAACGCAAATGCCAGCGCGCAAAGTAGTACGAATCACCCTGCCGAGCAGTATCACCAGCAGTTTCCAATGGCGCGACCTTGATGCGGCCCAATCCACTTCTATCGCAGCGTCGCCACAGCATTTTGCCACGTCGGGCGCCTCACTGCAAAGCATGCGCCGCCCCAGCCGCTCGTACCACTCAACCCTATTCTAGTACACTCTAGCCAAAGCGCAGCCACGACCGGTCGTGAGCGCAGCGCATGGATGGAGTCAGTGGAGACAGAAAGCTTCTCGTTCCGCCATGGCGCATCGTAATCCGCTGCTGCTAGGCGACCGGTTGAGAACATGCGTGTAATCATAGATGGACGCAGTGCCATACTTCAGCCGCCTGACGAATTATCTTATCTAACCAGTCATCGTTTTACCAATTCGCTTTTGAAGAATCAGCAAGTCGCGAACGCGCTTACACCGCGCTGAAAACATTAATTACATTGATTTAGGTAAGGAATACAATGGCATCCTTTGGTTTGAGGTGACTTCGGTCTTTCTGGACTTTTACATGCTGTTCAAACAGCGCAAAATACGACGGAAGAAGAAAAGGGAAGTACACAGGATTAGCACTGCTAGCTTCCAGCTGCGCCGGGGCGAACAGGTTTTTCAGAGTCGAGACGCGCGAGGATACTGGGTGCACGTTACAGGCACACCAGCAGAAAGTCCAAGCCCGGCCCGGGCCCGCGTCAAAATACTTGAGCCCGGCCCGGGCCCGGGTCAAAAAGCACATGCGGTGCCCGAGCCCGGCCCGAGCCCGTGAGAAATCTGCCCTACCCGGCCCGACCCGGCCCACGGCGGGTAAGCCCGAGCCCCTGCAGTGCTCTAATCCACATTGCGAAACCTCAAGCGTTCATTTATGCCGTATCACTTATACAGCTCCAAACTTGAATAAAGTTTAGTTAGGCTTTACATTGCTGTGATGCTAGCATGGTAACCTGAGACGACAGCTTAGTCACTATGGCGTTGCCCTGCTGAGCTCAAGGCTACCGGCTGTATTCCAGTAATAACGGCCGCATTTTGGTGGTGGTGGGGGGGGGGGGGGGGGTGGATTGTGAAAACGCTTGTGTACATAGATTTAGGTGCACTTTGGAGGACCTCATGTGGTCAACATAAATCCAGAGGCCCCCCTACGGCGTGCCTCTTGCTTATATCATGGTTTTCGTACCTAAAATACTCGAACATAACTTTTATTTACGCTACAAAGATGTCGACTCCAGCAGTTATTTCGGCATGACATAAGGACGGATATAGTAGACAGTGTTCTTTCAATACCACCAACTTGGACGTAGCTTAAAGGAGATAGGTAGGGAGTGCTATATAAGTGACGCCAGCAGCGATTGTTTAACTAGGTCTTGGTGAGGATTGAAATAAATTTGTGCTGATCTATTTGCAGGTTACTTACTTTCAAACGTCCGACTACTATTGATAAATTCCAGCTATACAAAATAGTTTTCTTACGTGCACACCTAATGATGCACGGCAAGTTATCCGAAATAGTTTGTCGATATACCAACTGCCGTAATGTCTTTGCTTTATCATAAGCACGAGTTTGGCAAAGTGGCAAAGTCGAGCATGCCTGATGGGGATGTGGCGATTAGGCGGCATCACGATTTTCCGTCCACCTGATGCAGCCCTTGAAAATTCACCGGATGTTTCTGCGAGGCTGGATACTCTTGTGTTTACAGGCGTTTGGTAGCTTCAAAAATTCAAATTTGCCACATTTCAGCTGGTATCCGCACCTCATTAGCTTTACCTCTTATATTTACTTTCATTCGTGTGAACAATACAAAAATCATAAATAAGGAAAGTGAGACTAGCGCATGCTATCAAATGAGCACCACGCCCGTCGGCTCGAAGAGGAGAGAAAAAAGAACAAGAGAAAGGACATTATAACGGGAAAAAATGGAGAGGAAGTCTCACCACAACACATGAAATCAGGCGCAGAGTGCGAGTGTTATAGAGGAGAGTTTTGTCCCTAGGATAAAAATATACTGAAGCGCAGTTGCGTCAGCCTCATATCGAGTGTAAACACAACCTACGGAAAACAAGCAATCATCACGTGCTCTTCAAGCATGATTAAGCTGCTTGGACTTGCTCAGCAGCACGCAGTGACAACTCGGGAAAGTTGGGCATTGAAACGGCAAATGAGCAAGCGTTTTGCTGTAGTGTCCACAAGCAGAGCACGAAGGTCAAAGCGCGTACTTGTCAGTGAGATCGATGTGCACTCTCCAAGACATAATGTACGGATATTATTTACTGTAGGCATATTCACCACAGCAATAACTATGACATTCTATGAAAATACCGCTAGAATGTTGGCTCCAATATATACCTGGCAGCTTTTGAACAATTCAGGAGACGGAAATGACTATCCACTTTTAAAATTATTCTGGCATACAGTGTCCGAAAAGAGCCAAAGTCGCACACTGCCCAAAGACTTTTGATGCAGCAGGACTTCGGTGCATGGAAAACTCTGGGAAAGCTAAGAGCGATGCTGCTATTCTTCCTGCGATAAGAATGAATCTTGCGCACCATGGCTTGTGCAAAAATTGTTTTTCAGAGCATTTGCTCACTGGCTGGCGCTGGGCTGCTCTCCCTTGAAAGGGACGCGAGCAAAAACAAGGCGCTTGCTGCATTGTTAGTCAATAGCGTACTTAGATTATGCCGCAAAGCTGTTTTTGTTTCGAAGATCAACACGAATATTTACTGAGAGGCATAGCTTGGCAAACATTAGGTGGCCACATTGAGCCATTCGCAACAAGTGGATATTTTATTCCTAAGTGCTACGCACTTCTCGTAGAAGTCAAAATATACGTATTGGATCGTAGCAAAATTGTTTGAATAAGTATTTGCCAAAATTGCACATATAGAACCGCGTTTTATTGCTATGCACGCATACCATAGCGTTATTTTAGGCCCAACTTTTTACTCAGTTGCGACAATCAAATGTATTATAATTACATGCGCACTGCTAGCCTCTGTGCGAAGTATTTTGCGGGATATGGGTAAGAACGCTTAGGCAGTGCATAATTGTTAAAAGCTACGCTCAAATAACCCTAGGTTCAAGAAGTAATCGTCGTAGTAAGCGACACCACGAGTGGAACAAAGAACGACGCACAGAGAACTCTGCAGCAAATGAATTGACGCCTCCAAGGAACAGCCTTAGAAAAAAAAGAGAAATACAGTACTTTTTTTCTCTAATGTAGTACGCCCAGATGATCATGAAAACAAGCGTCACATCTTGGAAAAGAAAAAAAAACGGTATATAACTAACATTGCATCCGTTTCATTGTGACCTTGAATAAATGATGCTTTATAAATGAACATGATACTTTAACCCATCTGTTTATACAGGGAGCATCCAAAATGTGCATCGTATTTCGATTTTGCTTTCACAAGTACGTGCCCTTGAAGAAGTCTAAGGTAGGTGATTTTCATTTTCCAAACCTAATTATGCATACCAGTGATTATGTCCACCGGACTCCGGACTACGGTTGAAATATTTGGTGTGATTCTTAAGAGGAACATTTCAGTAGAGTTGCATGTAACTTAGCAAGAATTCAAGTTTCACCTGCAGACCTGAAAATTATGGGTAGCTAATATAGGCTCCCAAGCTCTGTAAAGAAACATGTCGCTAGCATATGCTAACAAGAATGCGCTGTTTCTACGGCGCCAGCCATTCGCATTCGAGATATGCACGGCATGTCCGGTTAGCGAGCCATGCGTGGTGTAGCCTTTAATGTGTAGCCCGTTACTTCCTTTCTATTTTGTTTCAATTTGAACGCCAACCATCTGAATATAGGCACCCGTACTATAGAGCACGTTCCAGAAAGATCAGTTCTGTGCACGCTCAGCCTAACCATTAGCATGAAGTTCTGTAACATTTCCAATCGAATATGTTCCAAAGAAGAAAATTGGTAGATCTTACAAATGCATAGGAATCGAATAGAGACGAAGCTTTGTGATTGTTGAGTGGAATGTTTAAACTTGACTTCTTTACTTCTAGGTAGCTCATCTCACCTCTCTCAACGCAGGCTCAAATTCCATTTTCTTCCTTCGACATGTCTCTCCCCACTGGGCTGCATGTGTTGTCGGCTTCCAACATTTTCTTCTGCCGTCTTCGCTTTTTCACTCTTGTTTTACGTGCATATAAGGGCACCCATCCAGTCACACATACCCACATACATTTCTGAGGTATTGGTGAAGAACCCAATGTCATGTACCCAGTTGCACATACCCCGTGTGCCCAGTTGCATTCTCCCCAGTACAACAATAGCCATCAGCCAGCACCCAGAGAGGGGGAAGTAGTGGTCGAGGAAACCGCACAGAACATTTCACTTTAAAAAATCCCAGTAACAACGCGTCGTTATTCTAATACCTGCGGCCGCTAAAGCGACATCTGCCTGACCAACCATCCATCACGCAGTGCATGAACTGCGGTCTTGTGAGGTCTTGTGAGGCAACATAGCAAAAAAAAGGTGTGCTGACCTAACGAAAATTTTGTTAAGTGTATGTGAAGGGAACCGTTCATGAAGCGGTTCATGACATGCTATAAATTAGTGGGCTGACGTTTGGGTCAACAATTGAGCACTTCAATTAATTTTTGTTTTATTGCGATAGCAATTATATGGACACTTCAACCGGATTTCTGCCGTAGCCGTCGTCGTCGCCGTCGCCGCGAGGTTCCCTATAGATAACATCTGTGCCGCGCGCCGTATGCCCGAGCGGAAGCGAGCGGGGACGCGCGCTATCACGGAGAGCGAACGCACTCAATCACCCACGCGCAAGCAAGGAAGCGGGAAGCCAGCGCCGGAGGGAGCGCGGGGGGGGGGGGGGGGGGAGGAGGGGGCACACTTCTACTCTGCCAACAACCGCGCTCGTCGCTCGCCCGCAGCGTCTCTTATCTCCACACGGCTCTGACCTTTATGCGCCGTGCATTCGCCGCTCAGTTTCCGTTGAAGCGATAGACCGCACTTACCTTCGCCCGCTGCGGCGTATGGGCTCGCTGCCAGCGTTTTGGCAGTCGTTGTGTGCAGTCATTCAGTGAAATCTATTCATGTTTGTTTGTGCACGCTCACACCACGCTTGTTCATTCAGTTAGTAATAGTCGGGCCACATTTTCCAACGCACGCTACACATGCAATGCTGCCCGGATCGGCAGTGCAGCACTACAGGTGTGTCCCTCCGCACGCGCTGCCCACGGGAAGCGCTTCTCAACACCACCGTTTCACACGTGCCTTCTCGTGGTCATCGAGTCTCTCTTCATGTCGGTCTACTTACGCCGCAGCACACCTGCTTACTTAATCAGCTCATGTTTACTACAATTCATATTGCTACCAAAGCCGCTCACCTTACTTCGTATGACATTGCTGTGTTTCTATCGCATTCATTGCTTCACCCTTAGGGCGAAACTGTGACTTTTTAAGTGTCAACTTTTCGGCAAGACAGCAGCACTACCCGGCCAGCGAGCAGCCACGGCCAAAAAAGTCTGCGAGCATTCGTAAGGAAAGCGTTCCTTTAAAAAGGTCGTGCACTGCAGAAGCCATAGTGGAACAATATTATACCGAGTACAGAAAAGGCGCGTCTCCTGGCTAGGCGGGACAAACAGAAAGCCGGCCTTTGAGAAAGCTATTTTTATAAACCACGAAGAGTGCAATGCGAATATCAGTCTGATAAAGGAAGCGCGCGCCGCAGGGCTCGCGTATTGTCGTGGAATGCTTCAAGAAGATTGGAATGCACTGCACCTCCATAAACGCTGTACGCAACAAAACGTTGTGGTATGGGGCAGGTGTGAAACCAGAGGGACAAACGTCGGTATCTTTACTTGGTTGTAGGAAATGTATTCTATTCGCTTCTGCAAAGTATATATCTGTATTGTAAAGCGAGGATTCTCGGCGTGAAGACGCATGGCTCTTGGTCCGATCCTTTAGATAGGGTATCTTCCTGACGTCACGCCGCTGCGTGCCTCCGCGGCAGCGTGCGGAACGAGCTTATGAACGTATGAAATGAGCGAACGTAATCAACCGAATTTCCAAGCCACAGTCGTTGTTTGCAGTAAATCCCTGAATCACAACGCAGATTTTAAAGCGAATAGCCTTCTTTGCTCTTTCGTCCGTTCTTGAGGTTGCTCGGAGATACGATGGTGGTCGGACTTGTGCAAGGGAAGGCAAAAAAAAATACGCCGGTGGAAAGGGCAGGTGCTCTAGGCCAACCGAGGTGCAAAGAGGGAAGTGAGCAGGAGAGGCGGAGGGGGTAGATCGTCACACCAGAGCTCACGTGCAAATGAGTGTCATTGTGGGGCGGGAAGAACAGGCAGGGAATCGCTGTTCACTTCTTAGCTCGGTCGTGTGTGTGTGTGTGTGTGTGTGTGTGTGTGTGTGTGTGTGTGTGTGTGTGTGTGTGTGTGTGTGTGTGTGTGTGTGTGTGTGTGTGTGTGTGTGTGTGTGTGTGTGTGCGTGTGTGTGTGTGTGTTTGTAAATGCTTTCGCATGCACTTAGAGAGAGAGAATAAACTTCATGCAAAAGAGTACATGAGCGTAGGTAGCTCCTCCGCTTTGCAGTGGGTGGTCCCCTCAGTCCAGCGGCCTTAGCAGCCCTTCTCGCTCGGTTGAACAGGTTGAGCTGGTCCGTTGAGCCGGAGCTGGACAACGCTGCCTACCATTGCTGTGTGGTGGGGTGTGTTATGGGTGTGAGCTGTAATGTGTTTGCGCAAGCTCATACCATGTGGTAAAGCGTCTGCGAATTGATCGCAGTTTGGGCATTTATAGGAGTACAGCGCCGGGTGTATGGCGTGGTAGAGACACAAATGGCGATATGTGTTCGTTTGGAGTTTTCGCCATATTGCGGCTTCCTCTCGCGTCAGAGCATTATGAGGTGGCGGTAGTCTTCTTCGTGAAAGGCGACAATGTTGTAGGATGCGCGTGTAGGTTAATGGTATGGGCTCGGGATGCAACTGCTCGGTGAAGCCCTCTCGCGGCTCCCGGTGTGCGTGCGCTCGGGTGTAAGCGCGTGCCTGCAGATTGCCGCGCTATGGCTCATGCCCCGGAGTCCACACGATTTGTATGTATGTTGGGAGCTGGTGAGCTCCACTCAAAATGCCATGTGCGGCCCTAGAACTTTTGGCCCTGGAAAAATTTCTGCATGCCGTCTGCGAGTCCGTCAGAACTATGACGCACTCACAATGCGGTCTCGTCGGGATGGCTAACGCTATCGCTAGTTCCTCTGCCTCCGCTGCACTCGCTCTGGAAATCGACGATCCATGTATTTATTTTTGTTCCGTGATTGTCGACAACGCTGGTGACGAATGCGATGCTTCTTGCGGTGCTACCCGCGTCCGCATACAATACATTTGAATGGTTCTTATACTTTTTCGCGAGCGCCTGCGCTCGGACTTGTCGCCATCCGATGCGGAAGTTTGGGCGCATCTTCCTGGGAATCGGTAAGACGTGCATAGTTTCTTGTATTCGTGTTGGAATTTTCTTCAATGCACTGGTCTTCCGTACGAAATATCGAAGACGTTCCAAGACAATCACCGTGAAATGAGTTACGCCGGAATTTATATCTACAGAATCCTTTACGAGGCAAAAATCATAGACAACGAATAGTTCATCTTCGTACCTTGAGTCATAGTTTCAACAAAATGTTGATTTCGAACCCATTTGTTTCAATGGGGCGCCAGCTGGCATAGATTGCTTTCAATTAGCTTGCTTCCGATGACTGTGCTCTACTTGGCAATAGCGGATAGTCAGTTTTCAAGCACCCCAAAACCAAACACAAGTGGGTTAATTTAATATCCGCTTGCAATAAACTTCAAGCGTTTGAAGCTCTTTTTTGCGTTATGTTGTTTTGCATGTTTAGGGTCGAATGAGAGAAATTACAGTGTACTTTTGCTTTCGAGTGGTTAATCAAGCATGAATGCAATGCTGATTTTCGCGGCAGTGCAACTAATGTCTTCAGCTTTAAATGTATCTCGACATCGAATGAGTGTTGCTCGAGCACAACCAGCACCCTGAAGATGGTACTGAATGTTTTTTGTTACCTTATCCTCCGCAGGGTTCTGATGCCTATCGTGAGGCGGTGTTAGATTGCGTCGCCAAAATGGCATCAATATTGACTGCTGTTCTAAACCCTGTGAGTATCCGTAGCCCTCTTTCCCGGATTGCTATAACAAGGCAGTCTTTTTCACAAATAATCTTTGTTTTACCTGCTGCTTGCCACACGTTACGTAATAAAATCCTTAAGCATGCGACTCGTAGTGCGTATGTTTTTGATACACAGTCAGGTCTGTATAATTTTGTTGAATCTTCTAACAGTTTGTACTTCTTTATTTGCTTCTTCAGGAGTGGATAGATGCGAAGAATCTGGAAGATCCGAGGGGCCTGTATTACGATGGTGTGGTAAGCCGAAGTAAAAAGTTAACACTAACAATCAACCTTCAGAGATGAGGACGCTTCACTCTAATTAGTAATTAGGAAATTTTCTAGAGCACTTGCTATGGCGCACTCATATTTTCTCGCCGTAGTCAATTTTTTAGTGTTTCTGATACTATTGCTATTTTATACACCTTGCTCTGCCTTTATTTTTTCTGGAGTTTTAGGCTTCGCCTGATTTCAGTGAGGAGGACGACAATTGTTTTATTTGTTTTTGTTCTATTCCGCATTAAAATATAAGCCTAATTGAATGAGACGCAATTTCAAAACCTTCTAAAGACAAATGTTTCGTCCCAGCTAGTGAGCCGTTGTTTCCGAAATATCAGTTTCTTGCGTCCCATGGTCATCCTGCACCTCCGTGATAACGAAAATAATGGGGTTGGAGCAAGGGTCATTATTAAATCTCAAATAAATGTTCACCAAGTTTAGCTAAAGCAGAACAAGCATTTCAATGCTGATAAATGAAAAGGCTAGATTATTCAGCGACTCACTAGCAGCCAGCAGATTTCACATCTTTGGCTCGGACATACTTGTTTCTGGCTTCAAAGTTCACTAATAGTGTTTGAAAGTTTTTATGTTGTAGAGCCACACAAATGCAGGTTTCACCCCTTTAGCAGTATGGATGGAACTGAGTCATATTAGGGTTTCGATCTGTGTTTTTTTTAAACCAATAGAACGCGCCATGTTGTGCACGTCGCAAAACGAAAGCGCGAAAATCAACTCAACATTTATTGAGTTTTGTTCACATCTACGGGGCACCACCAAGAAAAAAAATGCGCTGCCGTTTATGCATGCAGCGTCGCTACTGTCACCTCCGTCGAGGGCGGGCCAGAGGGCTAATGGAAGATTAGATGCTCGAACAAACACCAAACTGCTCGGAGGCCAAGGACAAGCGGTATTCGGGGCCGCACCACCCCCGACGCTTCCCTAATAAATGTGACCACGGGGCCCTACTGTGGGGACTTTCAGACATGGCTGACTCGGCCCTGTATTGTGCTCTATGGGGCTTTTGCAGAATGCAGAAGCTACAAGAGTTACGTAGAGTAATTTGACGCGATGTGTGGCTATTTGTATTCCTGGCGCTACGTGTTATTTTCACTTGCACTGAGAACAATTCATGTTTCAGAACTGTGCGAAGACGCACAAGATTTTTACCGAAGATTCTGCCATCGCGCTTTCCGGAATAAAATGGGTCCGGGACACATTGTTCTAGACACATGGCTGCACAAATAAAATTTGATTATTCATGTTTATACTAATAATGACTTTCTAAATACTGGATATTTCAAGAGCATCCCCTAGGAATGCTCATTGAAAGAAACCAGCAAGCTACAATGTCTACTTGTAGACCTTTATTTATGGTGTATGCCAGCGTACTCTTTGTAACCGGTAAATGTTTCGCATGTAATTCCAGAACTTGCACGGTTGCATACCATTTGACATTACGGCTTCTCCATTAACGGATATTTTTCTACAACTTTGTTCACACTGCAGATGTGCAATAAACCTCATTTATTCTGTAACCGTGTCCTTGAAAGGCGTTAACGGCCTCCAATACGGTCTACTGGTCTCTCTCTAAGCCAAGGTGGTAACTTGGAAATTTAGATCCGATGAATCAATCCCACCATCTTATTAAGTTTCTGCAGCAATACAAGGAAGATTTGGGGGATACAGGATATTGTAATTTACAGAGTGCCTGCGCTAACTTTTACAGCTTCAGCTACTCCTCACGTGAAACACTATATTATGCTAGCTTATATCTATAGAAGGCCACAGTTTTCAGTTTCAAAATAGCAAAATATGTTTAGAGCACGCGAATACTTCCACTGCTTTTGCACCATGTAATGCAAGACGTGTAACTATTTATAACTCGCATTCTACCGACGCGCGGTTGCCCCGATTGAACGACGCTTGTTTGCGCAGTCTCAGTTTTCTTTTAACAGCAGGAGGTACACTATTATCACTGTCCCAGAGGAGGTGTTAAGCGTTTCTGGTGTTATATTTACTGAGACACGTCGGCCGCAGTGGGTCTTGCATTTTTATAGGGATATACAATTTTTGATAACCTCATTGTTGTTTTAAATGATTGTTTTCCCTGATTTTGAAAAAAAAATGCTATCGATATATACTTTAGAACCCTGAGGTCATAAAATATCGTCCAGTAAGGGAAAGTTCTGTCTTAAACCACAAATACGCTACAGCGGACTTCGTTTTCTTTTTCGTTTCAGCCAAGAACAACTTCGAATGAACCCTTTAGGTGTAATAATTGTGCGCTTGTAGTTTCTTCATTTTGCGTCTATACCAAAGAAGGGAATTCGTTGTTCAACACTGTTTAATGTGTAATGCTTCCTCCGTTTGTTGTTTCTTCATTGCACTCGGGGAGAAACAATAAATATTACCATCTTTCTTAGTTCAAAGCAGGCTGTTCTGATGCGACATTTAGGAGCTCGGAAACGCTTTGCATGTTCATCTCTCTTTTTCATTACGCTCTCATCGTTGCGAAGGAAATGGTTATGCGCAAAGCAACACGGACACAGCAATAGACGCGGACGAGCGCAAACGGTTAAAAGCAGTGCCGTCCGTGTAAAGACAAAGGCAGCTAATTTGTATAACAACCTTCAGCTTCTCAAATTGGCCAGGGATATTAGATCTTCTAAGGGCAATTCACTCAGTGTTTTCTTTACGGCAAAAACGCACAAGCCAGAAGTACCATTTCACACAATCATAAGTGAGAAGGGATCTTGGCAGCACTTGGTCAGCCAATTCTTGCTTAAGAAACTAAATGTACTTTCAGTTAATGATCCCTTCGATACCAAGAGTTCAGATGATGTGGTGCGATTTTTGCAGGGGGGAACTTTTTTTATTTTATGTTCTCTGTCGATGTTGAGGATCTATTGTATTCTATTCCTCATGGGCATTTATTCGTTGCTGTTTGAGACTGCATTGCCTTTCAAAATTCTGCTGGCATGTCGGTAGAAGATTTTATGAGTTTACTTGAATTTGACTTTCGGTCAACTTTTGTGGCCTTTGAGAATAGTTTTTATTTGCAGCGTCAAGGAATTTGCATTGGGTCTTGTGTGGCACCTGTCTTGTGCAACATTTTTTTAGCTGACGTGGATCAGTTGTTTTTCAAGAATCTTAGAGAAAAGCAACGTTATCAAAGTTTTTAGGTATGTTGACGACTTTTTAATACTTTTAAAGATACCACCTGTTTTTACCTTAGACAAGTCTGTTGATGCTATTCTTGACGCCTTTCGGCAGTATGGGAAGGGATTGACCTTCACACATGAAATCCCTTCTAATGACTCGCTGCAGTTTTTAGATCTACGGCTTCGCTTTTTAAATGATCATGTTTGTTGGTCTTATAATCCCCGAGCGTAAAAGGCATTATTGACATATGATTCTGCGCAGTCTAAGCTCGTCAATTGAGCGGGGGATCATGAAACGTTGTCTGAGTTCTGCACTCAGGAAATTGTGCCCACATGCTATGCAGGATAGTTTTAATGTCCAGGTTCGGCGTGTGTTGGATGCCGGATACCCTTGCACGGTAGTTACGGCAGTTGCAGAGGTTCTTCTGCGAGAGTCAAAAGCAGCCCGCGCTGGTGCAAAAACTGGGCTGCAGTGCCGGAGCCGTCCTGAAGTGTTGCCCTACATACATCGCACCTCTCATAATTTTAAGGTTGCGAGTAGGCACACTGTGCCAATTGTTTTTTCAGCCCCGCGTAAGCTCGCTGGGCTCTGCCCGAGTATTTGTGCTGCTAAGAAGAAGAATCCTGGAGGATGCGGCGAAAAGCACGAGCCGCCCTACGTAAAATGCGCGGTTGGCGTTGTGCACGAAATTCCGCTATCATGTGGAAAGACGTACGTAGGGCAAACTGGCCGGTGCGTCAACGTTCGTGCAAGGGAACATGAGCTGTCGAACCAAATTTCCGCGGCATCAAAATTTTGGGCAAAAGCGTGATTGTACTGCCCGTGAACTGTTGGAAGCCTTTTATATTTCGTCTAAAGGAGATGGCTGTATAAGTGCTACATCAATTTCTTTAAAAGAAACTGAGATAATGTTTTTGCGCGGCACTTTGTAATCTTTGAAGTGTGTCATGTGACCACCGCTGTTTCACATACGTCATTGAGAGTATATATTGACAACACAGGAAAAAATTTTCAGTTGAAAGTTTGAAAAAAAAGAAAAAATATTGCGCTCGTCCGCGTCTATTACTGTGTCCGTGTTTTGTTTGCGCATAACCATTTCCTTTGCAAGTATGAACCAACTCGGCCGGCCGAAAGTTTTACTGAGCTCTCATCGTTGCTTACTTCCTCATCATCATCGGGACCCTCAGTAACCTCGTTGTGGTAGCTCGGTGTTTATAGCGTTGCAATGCTCACCATGAAGTTTAGGGTTCGATCCCGGCCGTGGATTCCACCCTTCCATCGGGTCAGAATACAAAAGCGCCCGTGTACCGCGCAATGGGTGCACGTTAACGAACACTGTGTGGTTAAACTTTATCTGGCACGCCTCGACATCAGATCATGGATTGGGCACGTAAAACCCTAGTTTATTTCAAATGTCAACCCTCACCATATGGCAAAGACGGCGCAGTGGCCAAAAAAAAACATACTAAATTTTGTGCACCAACGCTACTGGGGATTGCACTTGCCACAGGACTAACAGGAACGTGAAGTTTCGGCAACCTGTCGTTGCGAAGAACTGAGATATCACCTAAATGTCTCACTACACATGGACGCAGCGGTAAGACTAACGCTATATAAGCTGAAACCTCTATTCATGAAGACAAGTAACTGCACTGAACAAAACCATCTCTTATGGTGGCTGTTGTGCCACAAACGCTATACAAAGCACGTGCGGTACATTTTTACAGAAAAGTGACATTGTACACCTGTAACTTTGTACATGCTGGTCGGGCATCCAATTTGCCAAAAATATACACTTGTGACAAATTTAGCGCACATGGCACCCCCACGGTATTGCTAAGAGAGAAAGGGAGGGAGAGGGAGAAAAAAAACTTTATTTTGATGGAGCACCGAGAGGGGTGGATCTCCGTGGTGGGTGGAGCCTTCAGCTCAGGGCGCCAGTGGCGGTGGCATATTTTTCGGCTGTGGCGATCAGCTTTCGCTGATTCTCCAATGCCGAGTTGGTTAGCACCATCTCATAGCGCTCGCGTGTAGCGTTTTTTAATTGTAGAAAGCATCAAAACGTGTACTTATTAGATGACCTTTGTAACTCTCATTATGAGGGTGTTCCAAGTAACACTGCGCTCGAGTAACTTACTAAACAGTTTTCTACGGTTTCGCCACGCGGACGAAAACCAGAGCTGCTTGGATAGTGCAAACAATCTATACTCTTTTGAAATTCTAGGTTCTTGTGCGCCGAAACCACGATCTAGTTATGAGGAACGCCGTAATGGGCGACTCTGGATTATATTTCACCGCATTGGCTCCTTTAACACACACCCAGTGCGTGATTCACGGCTATTTTCGCATTTCGCCCCCATCATAAAAACCGATACAGAGTCGAAGCGGCCGTTGTTAGTCGTCAGTGCTTGGCGGCCTTCGCTGTGGCATACGTAGCATAACGTTTGCAGCTTCGCAGTGCGTCTTCAGAGTTTTGCCAAAGCCATGGTCATCGGCAACGTGAGGAGTATGCGCCATATGGGCACGCCCGGCGTGTGCGCCACCCAGCTATGCACAAGAACTTCAGTATAATCTGTAAATGAATATTTTAAACAAAGCTAATTCGCAGCAACAAGGTTTCAATATTCACTCGTGTGCGGCCACTAATGGGGCATCTACAAAAGCCCCCCAATATATCGAGAAGCGGAAGCCCCCAGATGTCTTCCTCGCAAATCACCCATGCACTGGGCGTTCTGGCAAATTCGAGAAAGAAGGTCTCCATGCGCCCGCGACTGCCTTCGGTGCACTGAAAAATCTCGAAAGTGGCGTATGGTCACTTACGTCACAGCTACACCACCAGGTGTACCCGTCGTCTGCGTAGGTGCTTTGTTAAGACTGCTAACCAATATATGCAATTACCAGCTCTGTGGTTTTAACAAGATTGGTTCAGTTGTATATTTTAATCATTTACAACACATCTAGTCAAAGTGATTATTTTTTCAATTGTACTTTAACGTATAAGAAGCAACGTTTTGAATAGATGAGATTTTCAACAAAGAAGCTTTATGGCTAGCTGACGTGCTCCGCACTTGCGCATAGTGCATTCATTCCCTGTCCTTTGTATGTCGGTGACAGTTCTTTGTGGAGGCTTGAGTACTCGTCGTCTTCATGTCCATCCCTCTGCTGCAATTTGATGGCGTCGTGTCTTATTTCATCTTCGTGCAGCTGTCAAAATAGAAACATCAAGCGGTATTTAAAAGTATCTGCAAGTATACCACACATTACAGTAATAGTATTAGGCAAGGCTACTGTGTCTACCCCACCGCAAGTTCATTTCGCAACCTGACGTTAGGAGGAAGTGCATGTAGGAAGACAAAATATGGTCAACGAAAAAAGGGCCTTGCCGTAAGAAATGCACTAAAAAACAGCCGGTGAAAGTCTTCGTAGCAAAACAAATGGTTCGCTTCTGGCAGCTTTTATATCGCGCGTTGGACATGAATGGTGGCAGCAACGTTACTTTTTCAGGCGCCGTAATTTCATTGCTCACGGGGATTATCTCATTCGTACCTCTTGCAAGTGATTTCATCCTGCTATTCCAATGGCTCACGTTATGAATATGTACATGTTGGCCACAACGTTCATGCTGTTATTGGTACGATGAATTTAGTTCTTTTGGTTGAAAATAATAGCTCTTTCTGTCACTCTAGTGTAATTTCTTCGCAGTGCGTCAGCTGCATTCTAACCGCTTACAGAAGCCACTGAATGAACGAAAGATGCGTATAGAGGGTGATGAATTGCGAAGAAGGTATCGTAGATTGAAGAGGAGCGAAGAGCAAAGTGTAGGTTAGCGTCACTAGTAGAGAGAGCGGGATCACGTCAGCATTGCAAGGAGGACAGGCGCAGTAGATATCGGCGTCGTCAACGCAATTTCCATAGCCTGGCTTTTTTAGCGTCGTATTGAGCCACAATATAGTAAGGGTGAGTAACTTAATTTCCCCGTAACAAACATCGATTCACAAAGGAAAATCTATACATATAACGTCGCATCAAACTTTTACAGCCCAGATATCGGTTAGTAGAACAGCGCATAATGTCCAACGCCTCTTTTATTTCCCTTAATTTTTTTATTCCTTTCTGAACATCTGTGACCAGCTTTGCGGATGTGTCAGGCGCTTCTCATTCGTTTGACCTTGACGTAGCTTATGAAGATACCTTCCTAAACCCATACACAGATCTTCTGTGATAGCAAATTAAGAAATATTATGCAGTAGAAGGTCGTAGTCAATATGCTGTGAAGAATATGAAAGCTAAGGAGTGCGAGAGGAACCCCGCAAGAAACGTGTAGTACCAATGAATGAAAATGAGGAGGTAACGTATTTTTCTCTGTATGCGTTTGCGTTGTCGCAATAATGAAGTAGACATGAGTGAAGAAAATTTTGCTAGAAGTCATTTCCGATGATTAAGGTCGAAGATAGCTTTCTAAGATACCCTTGCACTACTACGGCACAACATGTTTGAAAGCGAAAGTACCATGGTAATAGAACATAATTCTAGACAGCTATCACTAATTTTGATTAGCATCGTAAATCAGTTCTACCTTATTTGTTTACGTTTTTACTAGTGTACGTATGACTGTTCAGGGACTACGTTTTCTCTTCGAACGCCTGAAGCTAGCTTCTGTTGCTTCTGCGTCACAGCATACTCACGAGTGGTGTCCCTCTGTATGCACCCAAAGGGAGCAAACTTGCGCACATATCCGTCATTTTGTTGCAACACCATGCGGTAAAGGCAGATATCCCGTGCGCAGAAGCCAAACTTGGGACACCGTCTTTATGATAGTGCTGTCATGCTATATTATGGCGAAACATTTTTTGCCTTCATTAGACAAATTAGGTCTTGTCTGTCTGCGTCTATCTATCTACCTATCTATCTAATTATCCATCGATATATATATATATATATATATATATAAATTCCCACACGCCGTCGTGATGCCATCGCGGTCACTTCTTTACCTGTATAATATCATGATATCCATTCGTGACATGGTATAGATGTTATGACGTGTATTTATGACATAACATATATATTATGGCATTGCTTGCATAACGCACATAACTCCAATTTTATTTGCTATGGATTTCACGTCATTCTTATCACGTCATGCATGACTAGCTCGTCATTGCTAGCTCATCATGCGTGTCATTACATATCATTCATGTCATATTGCCACGTGGTGTGGCACAGCAAGGGGACTGGAGAAGAAGAGAACGAGGTTCGTCTCTGCATTCGCGCGTCGACGCTTACGCTTGCCTGGATCCTCATTCAGCGTGTATTCTGCAACAGGGTATACGCGACAATTTGGTGGAGGTGCTGGGTACGCTCAACTTATGCAGGAGACCCCACTGGGCAGCAAGAACCTCACCCCACAATTGGAGCTGACTCCAGTTCACCGCACAAGCCGGCGAATCCGAGGCCTTGCCCCAGAATTTGGTAACCTCCAGGAACAAGTGATGACTGCGACCACTGCGAGTTCTACGCAAAGGGTGACACCGACTTACCTAACGGTTCTGAACACCCAAGTTCGGACGGCTTTTCATGGTGACACATTTGAAGACGTGGAAGACTGGCTGGCGGAGTTCGAGCGCGTGGCTGCGTGTAACGAGTGGGACAACAACGCCAAACTCAGGACACGTCTACTTCAGCCTCCAGGATGCTGCTCGCACAGTGGTTTATGAACCTGCGAAAGTGCCCTGTCATCCTAGGCCCGAGTTCCAGCGCAGGCTACTGGAGACTTACTCCAGCCCCGATCTCCGGGAAAAAGCGGAGCGAGTCCTTCAATCACGCGTTCAAAAGCCCAACGAGAGCGTCACGATGTACGTGGAGGACATGACGCGTCTCTTTCAGCGTGCCGACCCGTGCATGTCCGAAGAGAAGAAGGTGCGTCATCTGATGAGAGGCGTAAAGGAGCAGCTCTTTGGCGGTCTTGTCCGTAATACGCCCAAGACTGTTGCGGAGTTCCTCACCGAAGCCACCGCGATGGAGAAGACGCTTCAGCAACGGTCGACCATGTACAACCGGCAAGTCAATGCCGCCTGCACTCCCGATACGCCGGTAGGCTTCGGGTGCCACGTCGCCTTGCTCTGCGAGCTGATTCGCTCCGTGGTTCGCGACGAGCTGAAGAAGCACCACGGTACGTCACCACCTCCAGTCAGCTCCCTCGTCAGCGTCTTACGCAACGAAGTGCAGCAGGCACTGCAGGCATCTATTTCCAGCAGTGAAGCGTCACCTCTGCCAAGCGAGTCCCGGCGCAAGACTTATGCAGAAACATTGCTGAGCCCTGCCCAAGCTTTCGCACTTACTTATGTTGCGTTGCCAGTCGGGTTGCAGGCAGCGCAAGCCGCTCCGACAACCCCGCTACCGTACTTCGACGACCGAGGTTTGGCGAGCACCCGACGACCGCTGTGCTACCATTGCGGCAAAGCGGGCCATGTGTATCGGGAGTGCCCCTACCGACGACTCGGACTGCGGCGTTTTTCTATTGATTCGCCTCGACCTAGGTTCGGCCAAAGGCCTCCCGACATCGCATAATTCCTCGACCAGCAGCGCAGGCCGGACACATTGCAGCGGAAGTCACGCTCACCCTCACCGCGGCGATATTTCACTGCTCGTGACACCACCTAGAGGGCGACGCAAGGGAGATCACCAAGTCCACGCCGGGAAAACTGACGTCAGCGACCTTCCGAGGCGGGGCCGCTGATACTCGACGCGCTGAAGACCTCGTATCGTCCCGACGACCGCATAACAACGAAAACACGATGACGCCAGAACCAGTTCCCGCGAACAGAGATTTCACTGGACATACCTGTGTTGATCGACGGCAGAAAGATGAGTGCACTTGTAGATACCAGCGCCGATTACTCTATTATTAGTGGCAAACTGGCGAGCGTTCTGAAAAAAGTTACGTTGCCCTAGAATGGGGCACCAGTTCGTACGGCAAGGTGGCCACGTCGTCACACCGCTTCGGCTTATGCACCGCCAGAGTAGAAATTCGCGGTGCTGCTTTTCTCGCCACTTGTCTGGCTCTACGCGAGTGTTCCCGCGATGTAATTCTTGGGATGGACTTTCTCCGGGAATATGGCGCCATTATTGACCTCCGCGAGCGCTGCATCACTTTCTCGACACAAAGGGCAACAACACAGACCGACGCCATTGGACGCAGATCTGCACTTCGCGTTTCGGACGACAGCATCACGATACCGCCGCGTGCGAGTGTTATGGTTCGGGTCAAGTCCGACGAGCTACAAGACGGTGAAACCATTGTAGAAGGCAACATTTCTATGCAACTGACCCAAGGTATTTGTGTAGCGCGAAGCCTTGTGGAACTTCGTGATAGCCAGACAGCGGTCGTCGTTACCAACTTTACTTTTGAGCATCGGCACATCTTTCGTGGCACTGCCGTCGCCTACGCGGAACAGTCAACGGAGATCGTCGAGAGTTTTACTGCTAAAGTGGACACAGACGACGGTTAGCTCAGAGACATCGATGTGAACTCTGAGCTTATAGATGACCAAAAGAACGCACTGCAGGAACTCTTGAATGAATTCCGCGCGTGCTTCGCTCGGTCTACTAAGGTGGGCTAAACGCCAATCACGAAGCACCGAATAACGACATTCGACGACCCACACCCCATCAAGCCTATCGTGTCTCGCCGAAAGAACGTGAGGCAATTCAAGCCCAAGTCAAGGAGATGCTAGATGATGGTGTCATTCAGCCTTCGCACAGTCCGTGGTCCTCCCCGGTCATGCGATACATTATCACGTCATGCTATACATCTCACGTCATGCTATACATTATAGTAAATGCTCATTCATGTCATGTCAGGCGTCTTACGGATTGCAATGTTGACGACATTCAAGGCAGTCAAAAGTCGGCGTCGTGTCCGTGAAGCTGGCCTCTCTGCAATGCGGCGGAACTTATGACGTCATTTTAAACAGCGTTATTGTAATCGGCGTGTAGCGGCGAATGGAAAAGGTAGGCGCAACTCTCCTCGCTTTGGGAGGATATACAAGGACACTAATTCTGAGAAAAAACGAAGCGCATTGTAGTGACAAGCTTGTCAGTGCGAATTCTGATACTAGCAGCTATTGCGGAATGCATTGACACCCCGTTGGCGTGTAAAGGCTTTGTAGTGCAATCTAACTGCACAAAGCTTTGTAACTCACCTCCAAATATTGCAATCTTCATCTTATATCCAACTTAGAACACGGCAGAATATGTGCTCAAATAGCTTTGGAAAATTTTCCTACATATCGAGTTGACTAAATATTTTAAGAACAACTTGCAAACAGCGGTATTCTGCCTTGCAGAATTACCTCAGCTAGTCATGCATTCAGTAGGGTGGCAAGGTGTGGTGGAATGTTGGAGTATTATTGCCAAACTATGGTTCATGGTGGCCGAATGAAATGACTATTGCTGCGAAATGATAATTTTAATATTCTGGAATGTTTATTAGGGATATTCGTATAAGCGTCACTGGAGTTTATTGCCGCCGAATCCCCTTTGATTGGCCAAAAATATAGAATATTGACCTGCACCAATTCCCAAATATGCTTGAACTAAGTTCACGTGGAACTCTCGAGCTCACGTTGTGTTCGCATTGTTTCTTCGCCATCTTGAGGGCTAACCTTTTATTGCTATAGCAATTATATGGACATTCCAAACGCATTTCTGCCGTCGGCGTTGCTGTGAGGTTCGGTATAAAGTCCAACGGTGATCAAATCGTCACTGCGTGCCATACGCTGTGCGTGCGAGTGAAAGCGTATCAAGGTGAGTCGACAATCGCTCCTCAATGTAGCCCACGGAAAGGAGGACGGCAAGACGGAGGTGCGGGTCTTTTTTTCGCGCGCGAGGCACGGGGGCGAGGCGACCGAGAGGGAGAGGGATGGGGGGCGGGGTTGCGTTCTGCTCCGTCGGCTGCTTCTCACAGCGCTCCGCCGTATCTTGAAAGCGATCTGCGATGTGGGCGAAGTGCACTGCCCGCACGGGCCTCATCTTCAAAGCGATCTGTGATGGGGACAAAGTGCATGCGCCGAGTGCGGTAGCTTCATATGCGCTGTGGTTTCGACGTGTAGTTCGCGTTGAAGCGCGACGAGACACAGCGCGAAGGTCAATTTTCCGGCTGCTGCTCACGCGCTTTCTCACTCCGGCGTTTTCACAGTGAGTTTCCGCGGTCATCGAGCGAAATGTGTTCATGTATACCTGTGCGCGCGTGACACCGTGCTTGTCTATTTAGTTAGTAAGTGAATCTTTAAAACTTTATACGGCCTCTTACACTAGTATCCTTGCTTCGTATAGATCTCTAGTAATTTGCTATCGCAATCAATGCTTCGCCTTTCGGGCGAAACTGCGACTTTTTTATGCAACACCATCTGATTGTGCTGTCTTCTTTCTAGCCTCTATTGACTGATTTCAATGAATTTTCCAAGATGACCTAGTAGTTAGACGAGTGTTCCATGCAATCAAAACTTTAGCAGTAACAATGATTTCGTAATCACATGGAAGTCGAATCTCATAACCTCACATTGGGTTGACCGCATACGACAACAATATTTGGGAGTGTTTTTGAAAACGATATTAAGCTTAATATATCTTGACATAGGCGAGCAACACTTTATTGTCACGTAAGGAAGCTCCCTTCCTTTACTGTCTTAATGTTAGTAGGCCGCCGGCATAAGTTAACTTAGAAATATACATAGCACCATGCTTACAGAGGGAATGAATGTGAACCACAAAGGTAAAGTTAACCCTGCCTAAAATTGCTGTGTCAGTCTATCGAGATTTAATTTCTGCCTAAGTCGCTAACGCACTTCCTAGTCACATTTACGGGGTGAATATTTTAGATGTTTTAGAATTTTTAAAAATGCCAGGTTGCTGATAACGCAAGTTTAGTCCTTGCAATTGAATTTTCGTAGAGGCGGACATTACTTGCACAAGAAATTGAAACACATATTCAAGTAATTGACAAAAATTAACTTCTTAGCTCGCGATGATTACTTTATGGCACTTATTGCCATTTACGGATTGTAGCCGGTGAGCTTCTAAGGCGTATCCATTTGAAGTGAACTTGTATAATGGCGCCAGTTACGATACATGCGCCGTCAAACTCGCCGTAAAATGCATTATTGTTATACTTATTTCTTTAACAAACCATCTTTTATGTAATGACGCACAAAAGTAAATGGAACGCCCATGTCATTCGTCCGGCACTTAGGGAAGTTATATATGGAAGCTGGCGTAATCCTGGAGATTCACCAAAAGTGGATACGTCTTTTGAACTCGCTTGCTTGAATTCGCTAATTGTAATATGTGCTGTAAAGTAATTATTTAGGACGTTTCATACTAAGTGTTTGGTAATTATTTAAATACGCGTTTCGATTTCCCGTACAAGTAATGTCACCCTCTCAGAATAATCCACCTCAAGCACCCGAATTATGCTATTTGACACCGGCAATCTTAAATACCGGAATCTTAAGAATGATCACTCGGCATAGGGTACACTTCAGTAATCGCTTACCAAGAATGTCCGGCGCATAAACTCAAACCGCTTCCAGAAATTCAGAAATGCTGCGCTAGTCAAATGCAAGTTTTTCTTTGCATTTCGGCGACCACCTGAAACATCGAAAACGGCCGTAAGTACAATTTATTTCACAATACACAGTACATATTCCTGTAAACGCCATAAGAAGGTAGCAGCAATTATCCACAGTTTCTTTAAGGTGACGGTGAGGTTCCTGCTCAAGCTTCATTGTAACATTCAAAAGAGCTAGCACTGATTGAAACACGTTCTGATTATTTCACATAAGAGCACCTTGCTTAGGCATTTGGCCTGTCCTTCCTTCTTCTTCTTTCTTGCAAGCAGACAATCCTGTGCCATCCTGATAATGGCACATATAATCCGGTTGCCGTAAACGGTACCATTTCCTTTACAAAGTCTATAGCTCCATTTCTAAGGCTCTCTCACCTGTTTGATCTGCCTTTATTTTTTTTTTTTGCTGTGGTTGAAAAGGGCACATGCACTCACGCAAATGAGTGGCAGTGCGCCTTAACCGCAGAACTTCAAATATTATGGCTCTTAGAGCCACCGACTACTGAAAACAGACGCAGCGGTAAGACTAACGCTATATAAGCTGAAACATTCATTGATTCTATTCATGAAGACAACCAATTGCACTGAAGGTGTAGATGGTGGGGTGTCTGAAGGTGTAGATATACTCGTGTAGGACTCGGAAAGAAAAGCCTGTCTCCTATCCCGCTGCGCTCTGCGCCAGTGACGGTAACGGTAAAAGAGGATTGCAACTGCCTTCTAAGTCAGCGCCGGTACAGCTGGAGATAGCACATTTATGGCGAAGCGGCCTATATGAATGGCCACCTACACTACCGCTACATATGTGCGGGCTAACAGATTTATTTTCTGCAAAATTACGAAACCAAAGAAAAACAACAAGCCGCATTTAAACGGCCAACAACTATACACGTTTAAGCCAATCATGCCTTTTTTTTTACATTAGGCAAGTAACTTTTCCAAAAGTGTTCGACTGCATGCTTATACTTACAATATTGGTCAGTGGTGAACACACATTTTCTTTCTGTAGGCGCAGCCCTCTATAGGCAGTAGCCCCTTTCTCTTCTTTCTTTTTTTTCCCAAGCACTCACTATCAAAACCGGTGCGGTCCTGTTTCTACCGATATATTTGGGCCATCGGGGTGTTGAAAAACATTGCACCTCTTGTTTATTCGTTACCTTTTTTATTAAACGATGGGAGCAATCAGCCGGTCAACTGATTTTGCACTTTCTTGTAGATTGATTACCCTGTTGCGCCCCTCAAGTTAATCTAGTTCTAGCATCACATAAAGCAATAGACCAGACATAATTTTAATGCAATTAGAATTATGTGGGAACTGCACCCAGTTTTAGGCACGTCTCTATGGATGTATGTGCCTAACCTCTTTCCCACCAACTCGGTCACTAGGTAGTTCATGGTCAAATGTTTAGGGCAGCGGGCTGTTGTGCTGGTGGAACCGGGTTCAATACCGACGGTCGGACCACCTCGGGACACTGGGAATGTAATTCCGGGTATGAGATGCTCTTGAATGACCGTTATTGATGGTAGCTTGTGTCACTGGGTGTATGTCGCTCTTGCGCCTGCGTTTCTTCCCAAAAAGTACTACACAATTTGCGTCGCTCATACAATCAGATTACTCAAGGTTCGGTTACAAAAGAGAACGGATAGAACTATCGATAACGTTCGAGAAACTTCCGATACATGCAGGCGTGCCCTGCGCCGAGCGATAACGTTAAAGTTGTTAGCTGGTGAAAAGCAGTCCCCGAGAAAGGGATAAAAAATTACACGTGTCAATATATAATATATCATCAGCGATTAGTGACGATAGAGACTCAACGATTACTCCGGCAATAATATCCGGATATTTCTTAGCCACCTATAGGATTGTTCTATATTATCACATTATTTGCATATAAACGCAAAAAATTATCGCATATGCCTGTTATATGTCATCTGCGCGTATCTTCTTCATACATACCTTTCATTTTCATCACTACTTGCAATCTTTTGCAAACATTTAGGAAGGCTCCCTTATATTCCACCATACTGCCACGGTAACAGCCTAACGAAATATCTACCACTCATTACATGCTTTCTCAACCAAAACTTCTTTACATAAGCATAAATAGAATATATTCTACACCCTAGTTGATGGCTAATTCACAATGGCTCATTCCCATCTCTTCATACTATGTTTAAAACTTTCATATTTTTTCACTGCTGCTCTGAGTATTATCAAGGTGTGTTTTCTTTTTCTGTAAATGTTACGTCAGTAAGGTACCGCAGGAAATATACGGACCGCAATCATATTCTAACACACGTCGCTTACCTGTGGTGTCCTAACAACCATTGATATAACATTAAACGTAATTTTTCGCATCCTGCTGCATTCCCAAGCTGGCCATCAGGGCCACAAATATTACGTGCAGTCTTAGTTTTCATAATGGCCGCTATTTAGAACGTCTCTAGGACAAATTTCAGGAAAAAAAACTGTCAGCCCTTCGACTGTGTTGGAGATGGAAGACTAGCGAAGCTGTATACTATGGCGGGAATTATGTATTTCCAATTATGACTATTAAGATGTGAGTGAATAATTGGTTATTTGAACTATTAAAGAATGAGAAATATATATGATCTGGTGGTTTTCGTTTATTTAGTGACCACAGGGACCATGGCCTTACGGTCGCTATGGTACACTGCCATAGGGTGTACGGCAAAGGCTGGCACGTTCTTCATAAACACGTCACCAACGCCGTGCGCGTTCGGTGCGAACGCGGGAAAAACGCCGCTGCCGTAGACAACAGTTGAGTGCGTTGTTCGTGTGACCGCACACAACCGCTGTCAAAACGCTGGCTACGTGACTAATGGCTAAACGTCGTTGTCGACACTGTTAGGGGAGAGGCGGGACGCGGGCGAGAGCCCAGAGAAAGTCGGCGGCAGAGGCCGGCAGGGCTGCGCGCATGCGCTGCAATGCGAAAGCGGGCACGCACACACACAGTCTAGGGTGCCTCGATGCCCTCCCTGCCCACTACTCCCCTTCCACTGGGAAGTCGCGCTTCCTCTCCGCCATGCGTTCGCTCCCCGTGAAAGAGCGCGTCACTCGCCTTCGCGCGCTACGGCCAATGAGAGTTTTAGGGGCGAAGCTCCTTAGGTTCGAGCCTTCTCACTCGTCGTGCCGTCGTAGTCACGCTAGTAGTCGCCGCTCCCGCTAGAGGCGCAGCTGTGCTCTCTTTCTCTGTCTCTCTCGTTCCCGACGCGCTCTCTCTCTCTCTCTCTCGTCCGTAGCTAGGGGCGCTGCGGTGCACAAGGGCGTTCGTTTCTCTTTCTCTTTCTTTATCGTTCCCGACGCTCTCTCTCTCTCTCTCTCTCGTCCGTAGCTTGGGGCGCTGCGCTGCACAAGGGCATTCATTCCCGATGTGCTCTCTCTCTCTCTCACCCGTAGCTTGGGGCGCTGCGGTGCACAAGGGCGTTCATTCCCGACGCGCGCTCTCTCTATCTCTCGTCCGTAGCTAGGGGCGCTGCGGTGCACAAGAGCGTTCGTTCCCGTCGCGCGCTTTTTTTCTCTCTCGTCCGTAGCTCTGGTTTACCCGAATGATCCCCCGGTGCTTCGCCCACTCATCATCATTCACGTCGTGGATATGCGGTGATCTTTCTTTATTGCCGGACGCGACAATCGAAAGGTGAGCCCTTATTAGCTTCGGTGTAATAAAACAAATAAGAGTCAATTTTACATGGAACTGATGCCCATTCATAGCATTAGCCAGTTAAATGAGTGCAATGGAGAACCTACATGCCTTTAAAAGGGAGGATTTTCTTGCCAACCTCAGAAGGTTTTGCTGGCCATGGCCACTGCTGCTTCAGCTGGTGTCTTCCCCGTGAAGATCTCACTAAGGAAAGCACTCATAACCAAATATGCCAGTTTATATGTAGCCCCGGCCATCTCTCCTATACTTGCCGATGCGCCGGTTGCTGGTTTTGTTCGCTACGGCTTTATGTAATTAATTAACAAATAGTACCTAATTATCCTCATTGCTAGAGATATGCACCTTCTAGCGCACAACGCCTTTATAAAAGAGGATATTTCTGTCTTCTGTCCTGCGGTGGGCGCCCAGTCAGTGTGTATCTAGCCGACTCAGGTAAAAGCCTATCATGTAGAAAGTGCTAAAGTGAGCTGCGCTGATCATGGATGCAGCGTAATAAGAAGTGGGCCGATCCCGGCGATGTTTCGTCGTGGATAACGTGGGTCACGTGGTGGGAGTTTATGCGTTTTGCTGATTTGCCGGGCATGTCCATATAAATTCAATACTGTAAAACGTTTCGCGGATGACGAACAGTAACGTGGCATATGAACAAGCACTTCCCGATAGCTATGTTTCCCATATATTCCAAATGCGCGCTAGATGATAGTTTTATTGTGCGTATTCGCAGTTTCGCAATATTCTGGTGTTGCACTAAAATGTAAGCCGATAACAATGTATGTTTCAGCGCATGAGACAGTGCATAACAGCAGGGTTCGATGCTGAACAGGCGAATGACGCTGTGGCGCGGAGAACACAACTCTCCACTGACCGCAGCTTGTACTGCATTGTTGCATTAGGCTAAAAAACGCGTCATGTGGCAATATTATAAAACCACGGATGCTTAAATAACCAGTCAGCACAACAAAAATCGTGAGGTGCCTCTGGGTTCTCAACGCCAGCGGGATTTGCACTTTGGCCCCTTGAGGGCCTTCTCTTGTATCTTGTTTTCTGCGATATGGTAGCTAGATTTTCAGTTGTACGCATTTTATTTCTGAAGGTCTTCTTCTTTCTGGGGTTTTACGTGCCAAAACCAGTTCTGATTATGAGGCACACCGTAGTAGAGGGCTCCGGATAAATTTTGACCACTTGGGGTTCTTTAACGTGCACTACAACGCAAGCACACGGGCGTTTTTGCATTTCTATTTCTGAAAGTAACGCTCGCAACGTAGAGGACAGGCAAAGTTTACTTTATGCGCCTCGATTCATATCCATGGAGATCAAATAGGCAACGTTACTTTCAGAAATGTTACCTAATGTGCCTGACCTGCTGTTCTACCTTGCCTGTCCTCTAACGTTGCGACCATGTCTTTACGCAGGAACACAATATATGCTTGGAACTCACCAGTCAGCAGGCTTATAGCAGTTCCCAAGACGATCGTCGATAGGGCACCAATGAAGGATATCCAGTAAAAAGACACCAAGTAGAGTGGGAATACAGATGAACTGCATTTTAAGACATGCGGTATGATAATGGTAAGTACTGTCTGGACGTTCAAGGGGTGCATTATATACATCATAAGGCACACGTGGAATGGTTGGCAGAAACCACCAGGCTATCGCTCTGACCAACTTTTCTCCATACTTCCCGTGATTTAATTGAATTCATTTCATCATTCATTTTGAATAGGTTTAGCGAAACAGTCGCAGAAAGCCTTTGTACTTATGCAAAGCACTACGGTGGGACATTCCGACAAAATAACGAGAAAAAAAATTTAAGATGCAATCGCGGGGTTACAACAACATGACCATGGTGGGCTGCTCAAGCACACTACTGACGCGGAATCAATCACTTAAGTCCATAGTGAAAGCGTTACTTTCTTTCGCTGCGAGACAGAACAGAAAGTTTCATCCGGAAGAATATTTTATTGTGTAAAGAAATTCTACATTTCCACGTTTTAAGGGAATTTAGGAAACGTTTTTCTCTTCAACTCGGCACTTCAACAACACTCATAGGTCATTGTGGTGACCGTTTCCAACAGAAAAGTATCACGTATATAATGCATCAGTCTCACATTTCTTAACTGCGGAACATTGTTTTCCAATATTAACGCACTGCGGTTGTGGTTCTTCCGGCGATAAGCATGTCTGACCTATAACAGGCATGAGAGCGTGTCAGGTGGCAGTGAGCTCCGATGCACTTGTGACTTTTATATTCGAGTTTGGCCAAGGAGTGTTTAAAAAAGGAAGTGAGAAGGCGGGCCCTTCTTTAGGCAGCTGCACAGTACGGGCGCGGAGTTTTTATACGGACACTTCTATCGCTGTACCTTGCTCTCTCTGTCTCTCTTTCTCATTCTGTGTGTGTTTTTTTTCAGCGGTAAACGAAAAACAAAAGTGCACGATTCATCTTTTGAGGCTAAATACCTGTGAGAGACGCGTGCTCTGCGAAGCACATTAACGCCACTCACATAGGTATATGTTAACTTTAGGAGACTGTTTCAGTTTTACGAGGGAACATTATAGCAATGATGCTGAGCACTAATTGTGCACCTGTATATTTGTGATTCAGCAAATATGCGGCTCTATAATGACTGCCTCGCCAATAATCACACCTAGCCCGTGTGCTTATTGAGTTATCATGACCGGAAACACCGTGCTGCGTGTTTTCGAACATCAAACTAAAGAAAGATATGCATCCGGTCTCTCTCGGATTCACGGTCGCTTGCTTCACCAAACGCACCTGTTCGAACGTTTATTGCCTAAGCCATGGCAATGTACGGGGCCCAATTATTTTTCTGCGACTGTTCCAGATTGGCAACGATGGCATTTCTAGTTGCTTTACTGCATAGCACAAAGCTTAAAAGAAAGTTTTATACTTATATCGTATATGCATACTACAATTTAAGCAAATGTGGCTATTGACAGAAGCTTAGGCAGCACGATGTTTAAGCAATTCATGACATACAACAATTAGTCTCCGATCCATGCTGTAAAGGTGGTTGGAAATGGAATCTGTGAGCGCCACCTAGAACGGCTACCCACTGCGACGTAACTTCAAATTAATCACATCGCAACATTTGCATGGACTCTACCTAATTATTACCGAAAGAGGTTCGAACCTCCTGCGACTTGGCTTGCACAGCAACTTCGTGCACCTAGGAAGAGTGGACCAGTGATCACAGACGGAGCAACGAAATCCAAATAGTGCGTCGAGAAATTTCTTCATAAATTAAGAATTTTCTCCCTTGAAACAAGTGATTCTATTGTATCTTCGTAGCTTGGGCACTTTCTCGGCTTCACGAAATTCTTAAGCATCCGGCTGCCCCTGGCACTTGCGCTGAGCTCCCCGGGCCGGGATGTTCATCCGTGACACGAGCACGACGTCGTTGTTCACATTGTTTTCTCCGTCCGCTCTTCAGGAGTAATCACTACACTTGGCCCTGGCATAGCACTGCCATAGCCCAAATAAGTTTCTGGGCGGGTTCTTGTACATACGCAAGCGTGCTTACGTCACTCCCTGCTTCGTATGCTATAGTTGATCCTTCCCGGCAAGTGCATCTTACGCAACCATCGTCTTTACCGTGTAACACTTGCGGCAAACGCTAACGACGAAGGTGACCTTTCTGGTCCTTTTTGCTTGTCACCCCCACACGGCCGCCGCAACCGCGGCGGATGCGGGTAGGCAAGCGCCATCTCGTGGTGCTGCAAGGAACCTAGCGGCGAATGCGGCATGCGCCTGCGGCTGTGTTTGCCCACGGTCGCGACAGACTCATTGTGAGGCAGAGCTATACAGCTTCCCTGTAAAAAAACCTTGTCGGCTTTTGTTAAGTCGCCAAATCACAACCTAATTATGGCTCGTATCCTGCGTTCTGTCGGTGTCGGCGGAAATTTGTCTACAAGAGCTCAGCTGAACTTTCGTTTGGAGTGCTCCAATGATCCATGCAAGGAACTGATAGGTGTTACAAACAAAGCACCTTAGACCACAGCAGCAGAACGCATAACTCACCGCACCAGCCACCCACTTCAAGTAGCGCGCCCACGTGCTCGGACGAACACATTCACTGCCTCATTTTTCTTCCTAACCGCGACAGACTGGAGCGGCATTCCCCCCAACATCGCTACTACTACCTGCCCATCTTTGTCTATAGAATTTGTCGCATACCATTTTGTTAAAAGATTATTTACCGCGATGTTTGCGCGATTTTACAAAAACCCAGCCCTTATGTAATGCCCCTAAGGGAGACTTTTAAAGTAATAAAGTAAATTGAAACAGAACTGAACTGAAACTTAAAAGACGTCAATTCCCGCAGGCCTGAGCTACGCTGCAAACACTGGTTTTCTTGAGTGGTGGTGGTATTCCTGTGTATAAACTTTTTCAACTCAATTGTCCCAGAATCTTTTTTTTCCTGTTCTTCCGAAGTGCTTGCTTTATTTCCCGACATATTCAGTCATTTTCGATAATTTAACTTGCTTAAGGAGAATGTTGTAGTGAGATATGGGTGGAACCTTTGGGTTTGCTATACTCAGCTGTGTGCAATTGTTGACGCACCACAAACGGCCACTGGTAAAAAATGTTCTACTTGCAGTGTACGTAGTGATATAAGAAATAAACGAACCTTGCAACCGGTTGGAGGTCAATTCCAGATGAAGGTTTTTCTATCCAGTCACTTAGTTTAATGGCAGCGGGCAGCGGTCGAGTGTCTTTGGAAGCATGGGTGGTGGTGCTATATCCGAAAGGCTTCTTCCGATCGCATGCCAAAGCAGGAACGAACAGACCAACAGCGTCGCGCTGCCCACGCCCTGGAAAGTACAGCGCTCGTGCTCAATGTACAGCTGCCGCGGAAAAAAGATTAGCACAAGTGGTCGATGACCGGAGCAGGCAAATTGCGGTACCCGGCGCTCTTGTTCCCGTGCACACTAGTATATAAAGTGCGACATGATTCAGGTTTCCGAGAGGGGGTCACTCTCGTTTTCGGCGCGCTAGGGCACAACAGCGCTGTGTGCCGCAATTTATTCGATCGGGTGATCGTTCACATGTGTTAATCTTTTACCGCTGCAGCTGTACGTCCTATGAATTTGTTAAACGATCCACTTAGTGAAAATATATCACATCAGTTCTTGGTGTGCTTTCAGTATTAAAGATGGTATGCGCTAGAATATACCATGAAGCTTCACCTGAACGTACCAGATATACGCTATAGCTTAACGTTTCCGGCGCGTGTACTAGCTTAAAAAAACAGAGGTAAGCACAAATTACATGACGCTCTGCACATTGATATGCCCCAGTGTTTTAATTCTGTAAGTACGCCTTTCTTTACTGAGAAAATATTTACCGGCCATTGGTATTATTTTCAGATAACGTATCCACGTCAGAATATTTTATAATGTTAAGTAAAACAAAACTAAAGTTCTGGCTAAACTCCATCTGGTCGAGAGTTTTGGTACATAGAGACAACAAAATATTCTATCTCCGTCATGATATGGGTTGAACCCTAGCCACATAGAACCCTACCAGCTGAAATAGAGCATTACCATCCAACTAGTGCTTTGTTGACTTTAAGTTTTCATTCAGCCAGGTAGTACCCCTGTGGTGGGGACCTTGGGCCTACCACGGGTAGCATAAGGGCTCTATAGCGAGGGAGCCAGTTCATAAGAGCGCCTACTCAATTCCGTACCGTGTGGGTGAAGTAGCGCGCTGAATAGGACAAAGCAGAGATATCTCAAGAAAACAAGACACTCGCCGCCAGTGTCGTGTTTCCTTGTGCGCTCTCCGCTTTGTCCTATTCAGTGCGCTGCTTCACCCATTAGGTATGGCGATTGGTCACTCGCTCGCCCAATATTACACATTACAGACGTTCAATCCTGCTGTGTGTTTTTCTGCGCAAACTAAAGCCCGCATAAGGGTTGGAGGGAGTTTAGATGTACCAACCATAACTTTATAACTTAACTCGTGTCTTAACCATAACTTTATAAGACACGAATAATGTTCGCAGCGTGCAATATCTTGAAATGTGTGTGCAGAATTTGCAAAAAATACAATGATTGGAAGCAGGAACTGAATAAAACCTTGGCCATGTTCCAACGTCCAAAACGAACCGTGAACAAAGCAAACAGGGTGCCACAGTCAATTTCATCCATTACATTTAAATGTAACGCTATTAGCAAAGAGAAATCTAACCCGATTTTAATTACCAACTTTCAAGGCAATCACATCTGTTGTGTTAAAAGAGCCTCCATACTCAAAAACCTGCATTGATTCTGCTAAACTATCATTCACCGACAACAGTACACGGCTGATGACGGGTGTGCAGATGGTGATAAAAAGACGAGGCACGTTTCGATTACGTATATTGAGTTGGGTATAAGGGAGATTTTTTAAGCTCCTTATAGCGATTGATGGGTTAAAAACTGCACTAGCATTAGGACAACTGTCGTTTATTTGGTAAAACTTTTCTAATAATCCCCTTAGAGGCCATACAGAAGCTAGAACACACAAAAAATTTACCATGCTGACTGAAAAAATTATGCACATGCTGTTTTTGACGTTATAATTCAGGAATTCAGGCACCCATAGGATCACGTTTCGCGTTCCGAACCGGACGATGTAATTAGTAATTAGACACCTGTTCGTAATCGACATAGCCACTGCTCGCTATTCAACTTTTTCACTTGTGTAATAGTTGTGCACATTTTGAAAGCATTGTATGATTTTATTCATTCACGCGTGCGCTGTGCCTTCTCGTACGATAATGTTTTTTTAGTCGATCTAAACGCACGAACGTACAGAGATGTATAAACATTTAAAAACATGAGAAGCTGTGCTAACCTTTGAGTTTACCCAAGGTGATGACACAGCAAGCAGGAAGAGTCCAGCGAATGGACCCGCCGCAGAGCAATAAAATGACATGTACAGCTGCCCATAGAAATAAGAAGCAAAGAAATTAGGACAAGGAACAAACACCTGAATCAATACCACTCGTCCAAATTCTCACACAAAGAGCGTGTGCTTCACGCATGTCCTGCAAACGATCTTGACGCCCTATGACGACGCGCAGTGCGGTTCACAATATCACGAGCACAGATTTTTGGGCATCAGGCTACCTGAGTTGGATATAAATTTTAGAAGGGCCTACGGAGTGCTCCGGATGGTGAAGTGTCGAAATAAACTTCTCCTGTCCACAATAATTTCCTAATCTTGCAATCAGATGTATGTCATAGGGGATCCGCTTCTTGCAACACATGGCAAGAATTTCTAAATCAGGAACGGCCACTTAATGACATTCGTTGAACAATCTAGCATATGTTCACTGTGATACAGGCGAACAGTGGAGAAATTCGATGACGAAGAGAGGCACACCGAATACGCACACAGCTCTTTACTTTCCCCAAAACGTTTATTTTGCAAGTGAAAAGCTTTTTATACTGATCATCGCAACCAAACAGGAAAAATATATGTACGCATAGTGAGGACAAGTAGGCCGTAAAGAGAACTAAGTGGCTTACTCAATCCACCACAGATCTACCTGCAGACAATGCATGTCACTTTTAAGCATTGGCGGTACCTTCTAAGAATGTCAGCTCTTTTTCACACAGGGCTACATGTCCACAGCTTGTGCAATTTGTACCCGCTGTTCTGTTCCGTTCTGCTGAGATTTCGGTGCCGTTCCCCTGTACGATGAACAATCAACAAGCCCAACAAGGAACGAGCGTGAAATATAATCATTGTATTCCAATAGCACTGACTTGTCGCGCTGAATCTCGCAAAATATTGAAAAAAATATATAAAATGAGTGCAAAGAAACTGAGCACCGTGCTAGGACTGATGAAAGAAAAAATTCTGGTTGCTTCCACTGGAGATAAGAATACGTCAATGTGGATTAGAGAAAAAAAACGTGATAGATAACATTCTAGTCCACATTAACAGGAAAAATTGTACAAGTGGGCTAAGCAGTTAACCAGTGGTTTATTGGAGCAACGCGATGAGTACCATCTGAGGGCACTCATTTCGTTATTATAAAATGTGCCCTTAATACACCTCATATACCGCCATTCCCTGCGAATGTATTTTGCTGACATTTTTTTTCTCATTCAATAGCGCGAATACTTGCTAATCGCATCGTGTAATGTATATAAAGCCGGATAAATAGATTATTTTTCCATGTTCTAAAAAACTACCCGTAATCTACATGCTTTAAACCTTGTCCGTGCGGTATTAGTAACATATTACGTTCCATCCTAAATGCTGTGTAACATTCCGTTCTTCGAAAACACCGGTAAAGGGTGCCTGCATCTCTCTTGAGTAGTTATAGTCGCACTAACTGCATCGCTACTAGAGACACATTTTATTAACTAATGTTGGCGACCTGCACGTTTTGCTGTAAGCAACAACAGTTTACTTGCAATTTGGCACCTTCGTCCTGCTTTTAAGCTTAACATCAGCTTTCCGCGACCAAGACATAATTCAACCGACTCAGGCCTTATCGCTTACAGGAGAAGTCTTAAAGGATTGGTGGAAAAGGGGGTTTGACTGGCATATTTTGTGCCTTACAATAACCTGGTTCACAACTGTCTCCTGGCAAAACCAAGAAAAAGATAAATAAAAATAATGCACTTAGAGTAGCGGTAATTCACTTGCTGAGGTTCGTGCCCTAAATAAGGCAATCGAAATATTTTATATTATATTATCCAGTAACAGATATATTTGGCGCAAGCTAAGATTGGAACTGGAGGCGTGTGGTCCATGATGCGCCGAGGGATAGTTATTGATGTAGATGCTAGAACAATGAAACAGATGCTTAGAGATACACGAGTCATTAAAATCGGGTAAAAGTTTCGGGGCATCAAAATGTAAAATAGAGCGCTTTCATTGGACTGAGTGCGCTTGGCAACAAATCAATTATGTGCACTAGAATACAAGGTTTCCTAAGCAATATGACTACAATGGCCACATGTCACACGACGAATGGCGTGAATGAACCAAACAATGGCAAAATTGTGAGTCACTAATCAAACTCTTATTTGGGCGAACTTGTTCCAAGAAAAACAAGTAACACCCACAGCCGGACGATAGCCACGAGCACAATCGTGAGTTGTAATGTTGGCTGTGATTATGCAGCGATTCCATTTTCGGTGCACATGCCAGTGATCTGAGCGACGGTCTTCCCCCGTTATCGTGGAATGAACCGATCGCTATCGGACGGTATCGCTACTAAATCGTTTTCAACGAACGCGCGAGCAGTCGCAACACCACCTAGATAGCACAAGCCTACGCACTCCGACCTATGACGTCATGCTACCTGGCCCGAAATTTCCATTGCCAAGGCTAGCGTGACGAAAGCGGTGACATCAAAATCACTGTAGCTTACGCGGGAGCATCCACATTAGATTCTATGGCCGTGTAGCGCCATAGAATCTAAGTCATGGATCGGAGTGTGTAGGCCTTGTGCTATCTAGGTGGTGTTGCCAGTGGGACAAGCGTGATGGTGAATTTGGGAACGCTGGCATGATCAGCGGTATCGAAGCTAGCTGTAGAAGACGACGACGACGACGATGGACGCGTGAGCAGTGGCACAAGCGCGCCTCTATGAGCACTTGACGTGTGCAGTCAGGCACACACTATGCACACCTGGGCCGGTATTTTGTAGCGATGCCTTTCCGATGCTAATGCCTTTTCGCGCTTATCGCGCATTGTCAGTGGTCAGAGCGACGGTCCGCTGGCGTTATCAGCGGGATCAGCCGGCCGTGAGCGGTGGACGATAAGACTATAGTATAGAATAATTCATAAGGCATCGCTACAACGTACCGGCCCTGTAGTATGCAACAACCGTGGAGCAGACATGGCTTCAGGGAAGCATGCTCGCCACGCACCACGGAGGCGGGGGGTTCGATTCCCACCCAGACCAAAATTAACCAAATTTTCATTTCAAAGCCACTAATTCACTTTGTTTACAGGAAACTCCCTGGGAAATGTGACGTCAGTCCGAGTATTTTTAGATGTGTTTTGTAGCGAGAGCTACATTGGCCGCAATCTCGCCGTTTTGCTGTGGCCGGTGGCCGCACCGCGAGCTTAGCCGTTGCCTAGCTACCGCCGCAGCTGGCAGCGCCGCTCGCCGCACCATCTGGCGTCGTCTGCTCGCGTTACCATGGCTCGGCGTCGCGCCGCCGCCGTGGTTGTGTTGCAAGCGCTCGCCGCTTGCATCTGGCATGACGGCAGAGGAGGAGCCGGCGAAACCGCGTTGCAACAGAGGAACAGCTGGCTTTCCATCGTATATATATATATATATATAGAAGGGGCGGCTCGGTGGGCTTCGTCGGCAGATATGGAAAGTGAGTCGGAGAGACTGAAAGAAGCCAGGCTTCGCCATCGGAACGAAACCAAGAGGAGGCAGCGAGCCGCGGAGTCGGAGGAAGAACGAGCCGCACGCCTCGAGAAACGTCGTAAGTATAAGCGGCTAGGCGAGTGATTTCTCAGATGAGGATAGCACCTGAAACTTGCTCAGGTCACTGGACGACAACCCCTTATCCTCCCGCCTCACCGACCAACAAGATGAAGACTTTCAAAATAAATGCATTGTACTTTAAAAATGTCTCCTCTTTAATGTAACCACAGCTTAATGAGAGGTAACAACCAAACCTAAACACTCAGGCGTACGAAGCTAAACGATAACCAAGCTAAACACTGAGATTAACCGTACCTCTCGCTACGCATAACCAGGCATAAGTGAATTAAGCCTCAGACAATTTTTACTCTTTGAGGCTTCGGCCATTTTTCATCACGGCACAGTCTCGGCAAGGTCAACGAAAGGGCACCACCAACATAGTAGACACCTAAGGCTTTCGCCTTAACATGCAAATCTCACGCAGCTGGACAGAACCAAGGTAATGTTGGTTGCCGTCGCTTGAAGATACTCAATTTTTTTTGCATTTCGTCTCATTAAATAATTAGTCCTAATTATTTATCAGCTTCTCAAATAGTGTACTTAGATGAAAAGTGCAAATAAGAAAATTGTAGAGCAACAAAAAAAAATCACCACCCCTTCCACTCCTTGACGATGGTCGAACAGCGAAGCTCTCTTAGTTAGACCGAGTATCGAAGCATCGATTGCGATAGGAAATTAGAAGAGTGCTATACGTAGCTATGATAGTAGTTTAATGGGCCGTATAAAGTTGTAAACATTCGCTTACTAACTAAATGGACAAGCACAGTGTCGCGCGCGCATAGGTAAACAAGAACACATCTTGCTTAATAAGCGCGGGAACTCGCTGTGAAAACGTCGGAGTGAGAAAGCGCAACAGCCGCAGCGGGCAAATTGACCTCGATGCCTCTTGTCTCGCTTCAACTCGAACTGAACGTCGAAAGCACATCACATACGAAGCTACCGGCACTCGGCGCATTCACTTTGTCCCCATCGCAGATCGCTTTCAAGACGCCCGCGCGGCCATGCTGTGAGCAGCAGCCGACGGAGAAGAACTCCCTCCCTTCCCTCTCGCTCTCCTTCGCCTCGCCCCCGTGCCTCGCGCACGAAAGAAGACCGCGCGCTTCCGGCCGGCCTTCCTGCCTTGAGTGCGCTACATTGAGCCGCGATTGCCGGCTCACCCTTGTTCGCGCTTTCACTCGCACACACGTACGGCGCGAGGCAACGATTTTATCGCCGTTGGACTTTACACGGAACCTCACGGCGACGACGACGGTGACGCCAACGGCAGAAATGAGTTTGGGGTGTCCATATAATATAAAGTGCTCGCTAGCCGCGCTCTTGTACATATTCTCTGTGTGGCCGGCGTGTCACGCTGAAAACGCAAGGCTATAACTTGACCGCTAACAGTGGCTAACGATTGAAAGCGGTAACCGCACAAAAAAAAACAATGCACGTGTTTTGGTATAGAAGAGTGACTTTTTTTAAGTTTTCGTAGGCTTGAAATCTCTTCCTAAAATTTTGATTGTGAATAATTGCTAGTATATTACGTGTCGTTGTTTTCTGTCCCATCTTGTATGGTTATTATTATCTTTCATAACTGAAATAACGGTTCCAATGAGCTTTGAGTAATACAATTTTTATCATAATACCCGGCTTCGGAATCTACTGTTGCGCAGGTGCAACCGTCAGTGGCTGCAGCCTCCGTCTCCTTGATAAACACGCGCTAGCTTGCGCACAGTCTGTGTCCAGTAGGCATACACCTCTAGTTGTCACTAGTGCGCTTCGTATACCGCTACCTTCTCGTGATCAATAGAAATGTTCTGTTAATCTATACTGAGGGCTGTGCAATGGTTAGGGTATGTGGGCGGGGCGGGAGCTTGGAGAAAGGGCGTACATACCCGTGCTGCGGTACCAAGGTAAGGCACAGGCGATTGCGCACAAGGTCATTATGGTGCCACTTGTGAAAGCTGGAAGAAGAGTTTTCGCGCGTGTGAGCAGTTAGCGCAAGATCTAAATCACGGCCAAAAATTGGCATATGTGCAACCACGCAGGACATTTCAAAAGCTGGGCATGGAACGAGATATCCATATTTGCAATTATTACCTCGAGACTTTAGCCATCTGTAACCCGTTTAATTGGTACTTGCCTAGCATTCAATGATTCTCCTTCGATATATTTTTATTAGAACTTCCTCCTCATAGAACATTCTTAGCGATAGCAACGCGTAGCGCGTCCGCGAAATCACCGCCACTCTTATCACGAGCCTCGGTAAGTCACACCAATCCGCTACACTTAAAATCACCGCGAGAACACATATTCGGCACTGACATCAGCACGTCTACCCGTTTGCACTGCCAGCTGGATAGGCTCATATCATGATGAGTCAAAGCCTCGAATCTTAGACCTGTCGAGCGGTATACTGCATACGTCAATAAATTCCGATGAAGAGTAAGCAATCACGGAAAAACACTTCGTGGATAACAAGCGAAATAATTCATGTTAATGAAATAACAAAATAACGGGTTTTTACATGCTGAAAACCGCCATCTTATTATGAGGCACACCGTAGTGAGGCACTCCGGAATATTTTGGACCACCTGGGGGTCTTTAACGTGCACCTAAATACAAGTACACGGGTGTTTTATGCACTGCGCCTCCATTGAAATGTGGCCGTCGTGGCCGTATCCCACAACCTCGTGCTTAGCAGCCCAACACAATAGTAACTAAGCAACCACGGCGGGTGAAATTATTCATTCCAAGTGCAGAATAAAACGGTTGCGCTGTAACATAAAGTGAATGCGGAGGGAACACACCAAAAACCACAACTACTTAGCGCTGCTGCCGAACTCACGATAAAGTATCTCAATGAAACATTGCCTGACCTGCTGAAAAAGAGCCCTAATCGGTTTGTGAACTGTCGCGCACGCCCAGGAGCTACACCAGGAAAAAAGGCACTCCCTAACAAGTTTAAGAAACATTTTCACTTGGGGTTCACTAAAGATAACGCCATACTTCTCTTTCCTTGTACCATCCAGTTCTTTTCCCTCTATCGATCCGATAACAATAAACGACTCAGGAATATTTAGTCAATTACTTGCACTCGACGTGAAGAAAGCAACGGTGCCATCAACTTGAAGAGTTATGCTCATTGGAACAGTAAATATCTTGGCCTCATTTACCGCAAGTCACACTTGACGTCACACTTACCTGAAGAATGGCAAAGCGCTAAAGTTGTACTGAAGTCAGGGGATAATAAGATACATTCTAACTACAGGCCAATTTCACAGCACATCATGTAAAATTTTGTAACTGATCATTTTGACACATTTATTTACATTTCTCTAAGGACATTTCTTAGTACTTGTCCAACATGGTTTTGTAAGAGGTCTATCTACAATCACTCAGTTAACAGAGGTAGTGCACAAACGTGCTTTAAAAATTATGAACCTGAATCAAACTGACTTAATTTTATTACATTTCAGTAAAGCATGTGATTGTGCAAGTCATAGTACACTAATTACGAACATTACCGCTGTGGCTGCAGATAGACTTATCAACGCATGGATAAAACTTTCGATTAGACCGGCCACAATGTGTCGTCATCGAAAACATACCATCTCATCCTGTGCCCATTGCATCAGGAGTCCCACAGGGCTCAGTATTTGGACTGTAGTTATTTTTTTATTTTTATAAATACCATTACAAATAACATTAATTGTAAAATTAAGGTGACTGCATAATTTGTTGCAGATGACTGCATAATATACCGGGAAATAAGGAATTACGAGTACCCCGTCTGTCTCAATAGCACACTAGCAAAAATAGCTAAATGTGCTGTAAGTGGCAGGCGGCCGTTAACACAAACAAGATGGTTCGCTTGACAGTAACGACAAAAAGGGCCCTTCATATCCCCCCCCCCAACCCCCAATGACAACCCCATATCTGGTTCAACAGCACAAATATCTTGGTTTAACAATAATGTCTGACTTTAACTGTGCACAACATATTAACAACGTCACATATTGCGCATTACAAAGACAGTTCTTTCTTAAAGGGTGTCTCCGGCTGGCGCCCACTAACCTCAAACTTATGGCTTAGAATACATTTGTGAGACGCGTTCTTGAGTATGCTAAACTCGTAAGGTTCTCATGACGCTAAAACTAACATAAGTAAACTGGAAAGCATACAGAGAAAGGCCGTTCGGTTCATTCGCAAAAAATATAGGCGCATTGATTCATCTAGCCATTTTCTAACGCTGTGACTCAGCAGTTGCAACATTGACGCTTTGATAAATTGAGCTCGCCTAAAACCCCTACACCGAATACTACAGAAGAGACTAAAAATAGATGCCTCAGCATACGTTTCATTTTGTACATCCCGCATATCTCGTCATAAACATCCATATACGTCCACTAAATGAGTTCTGTCGTAATAACGTTCGCTAGTGGAACAATTTAGTAGTGGCGAAAACTAATACAGTATAGCAATCTCATTTTAGAAACTTAATTGGTGATGACGAAAAAAACATTTTGCATCCATATTCATCCTATTTCCACTTAGCTAAAGTGTATCTTTTATGCTTGTGAACTCTCTTTTTTTTTCTTTGTATCAATTTCAAATTTCGCACTAAAGTATCAGAAATGCGCTGAGCATGCTACTTTGTTGTTGTTTTTTTCATTTATAGTATGTAGACCGAATTATTGGTGCTAACATGTACATTCAACCAGTTTGGTAAACCTGCACATATTCAGCTATATTTATACATGTGTATATGCTCCTTTCTTCGTTGAGTAAATCCGACATCATTAAATTACATGCCCGCCTGCTATGGTCTCAAAATGACACTGGCAGAATTGTAAATAATATTAATACAGGCAATGGTAACGCAATAAAATACGCTTCGTATAGCTTCAAAATTTTACAAATATAATAAATGATCAAGGCAGTACTCTTTATTATATATAAATAGAAGTCGTCTCATTTGAAAAAAAAATAAACAAAAAACAGCACAATTACATTCCACAATACCATTCTGCACGCTGTGCATGTACCTAGAAGACGCATTACGGTGACGGCTTCCTTCTCAGTTATCTTGGTGTATGGTGAGAGCACATCGATGTAAAATATTGCTGCGTGGGAGTTCACAATAGAGGAAATTGTGCTGCGAAAGAAAATTGAAGGAAAACGTGTTATAATTTTTTGCAAAGAGTGACTACTTAGGCTGTACTTGATAAGGGCAAATAGTATTTTGAACTGAAAATCGCATTTCCTACTTAGATCTTGAACCGCTGGCTTGATTCTCTAAATATAAATGTTCATTTCATTTTGATCAGTCTCACAACTCATTGTGGTCAGTTGTCAGTCCCTTGACGTAATTGTGCAAATGGAATTTTCAATTTATTGCGCAAACCTGTTAAAAAATTCTTGAATATCGCAAAGCTTTACAATAAACATGTGATAAGTGTGCAACAACCGTGAAATTCTGCAGTAAAAAATAAATCAGAATTTTATGAGTTGCACCTAACAATTCATTTAAAGTGGACAGAACCGGTGCATTATACACCCGTCTGAAGTATATCACTAATTTGTGAGGGGAAATTTTGCTCTGATACATTTTTTATCAGTTCCAATCAAGCTGCAGATTTTTATATTACTATTGTTTATTGGGGGTACTCTGGTAGATGCATTTTAAAAAACTGTTTTCATAGTTACAAACTTTCGGCGTTTTTGTAAAACATTCGAATTACCAAATCAAAATTCTTGTTTAAGGAGGTACTTAATTATTCTTTCTCTCAATATTTCTCGCTTTCACGCATTTCATTCAAATGGTATGTATATTATTGAATGTAATAGCAGTTCTTCGCTTCACATGTATTAGAATAAGGAAATCGAAGTGGGCACCGCACTAAATTTTCATCCTGAGGTGACCCAGCTTCTTTTTTACAGAATGAATCTGTGCAATACAGAGACGCAAATAGTTGGCATTAAAATTTTTTCCAGACGGTCTTGGCCTAGGTTGAAATCACTAAGTTCTGTATAGACGCCTGCGGACTGTCGCCCGAGTGTCCCGGGATTCATTTTTGGTCTTGACAGCAGTTCCCGACTAGATAGCTGGAATTTTACTCCAAGATTAGTGCAGGTCCAGTAAAGGGTAAATAGAACGTGCTCTTACTTCAATTATTAGGCGCAAATAAGGGGTCTCACCTCGTAGAGGCCCCAACGAGTCCGGCCAAGAACAAGCCTCTGAGCGTGGGCAAGTCAGCGAGCCTCGTCATCATATAATGTGGAACAATCTGTTGGAAGGTATGCGTATAGTTGCCTGATTTGCCTAGAAACTAAATACAGTTGATTGCTGCAGAGAATGACAAACATTACTGCCCTGAAATTATACATTGAAATCAGTAAAACACCATCTCGCTCTGAATATTGTCATCGGATGTCTATTTTTCGAAGAAAAAAGTACACTATGGTCTATACTAAGTACACTAAGTACAATAATATAACTATACACGCACATTTTCCTTCGCATTCTTTGGAAAATTATGGGGCGAAACACTGTCGGTAGTGAAGCTGAGTGTTGCACATAAGCTTTTGTTGTGAAGTGAGCCAAAATTCCAGTAAAATAGAGTGCTTGATAGCCAACATCGCACAGAAATCACCAGAATATATGTAAGGACACTGGTATATTCTAATTACGCAATCTTATACTTAATAACATTTATAAATCTTGCCAAAAATCCATTTTTAGACACTTAAGCAGCCCTCATCAAGTATCTTCTGTGAGCAGGTAATTATTTCTACAGAATATCTAGAATTTTGCTGGTGTAAACTGCTGGTGAATCAATAACTGCAAACAGTGCTAAAAGCAATAGCAGCGACAATTAGGACAAAAAGAAGAATAGTTCTGCTGCGGCCAAGGACTCCTGTTACACTTTGGTGTATCGGTTGCTGCCGCGAACTGCTCTGAATTTATTCCAACAAGAGGGCCTACGCACCGTCTCCGCGCCTACCTACATATTTTCAAATAATAAGGGTGTTCTTAAGGCAAGTCATGCACATTTTCGAACCATTACCATGTTTAGCCCGAAATCAGAGGCCTTCAGTAAACCATGTCCTTTTATAAAGTGGTGCAAATGAAATCCACGAGGTTTTTCGGGCAAATATATCCTATGCGAATACTTTACCCCATTTAACATTTTGAATCATGAATTTTAGCTACCATACTTCTATACAAGAATCGTCCAACATAAAATTAGCGGACACTACAATGTACAATAATAGGTAACATAAATGTGTTCATGATATCCGTTCAGAAGCCTGATAGAATAATGCACCAGGCTATACTTATACGTAAAATAAATATGGCTTGTATTTTAACAGACGCACCCATCTTGAATAGACATGTCACAGTCGGAAAGCTCTGCAATCCTGCGTGGCTGCTAAAGAAAGGTCATTCTATGTCGGGCTGATGAAAATGGTTCAACGATCATGAGGCTTGAGGAAGAACACATTAGCTGCTGAGCGTCCAACCGATGCAGAGTTTAGAGGTATCTAAATTGACGGTGTGGATCTACGCTTAAGTTTTCGGATGGACTCCAGCAAGGTATTGTTTGTTAACGCACGAGTTCGTTCACCTATCGTTTCTTCCTACCATGTTTTCCACACATTCTGTCATATTTTATGCACTTTTTTACATTTAGTTAGCTCGATGGTAGCTTCAACCCTTCTTGCAAAGCCCTTATTCAATTGAACTAAAGAGCTCATATCTGAAAACCACTATTACGCTCTGTCTGTGCGTCAGAGCATGGCTATCTCATCATTCCCAAGCAAGAACGCGATACCAATTACAACTTTCAATCAAAATTGAGTGCGAAATGACTAATTCACCACTTTGAGATGAAGTGCAGGAGATTTCACCTAAAATATTGTATGTTGTGCAGTATTCTCTTGTCATGTTATCGAATCCTAGGCGCCGACCGTACGCTTTATCTTTAGTTCTTACCTTCGGATTATATTTCGTACGCTTACAGAACACACAATTATGTGTGGAATGTACGCGAGTGCCACTGCCTATGGGAGTCTGGTAACATTGCGTTTCTAGAGAACGGGAACAGTTCGCTATAGAAATGCAGCTACCTCATGTACAGTTTATCTTAAACATGTAACACAACACAACAACAAAATTGCGACATGGCAACCCCGTTATTCTTTCATACTGTGCACGTTCGTTTGCGCTAGGTTACTAGTTCAGAATGATTGCTAGCCAACTCGCCCACCTCGCTATCTTCCTTCAAGTTATTTACGCTGGCCCATTTTTTTGTCAGGGCAATTACAAATGAATTGTGCTGCTTCTTAGAAAACAACAGTGATTGAATTGTGATGCCGTACTACTCGAAAAATGACATGCAAACATATTAGTTATTGTACAAACGTTTTAGAACAAATATAAAACAGCGAAGGTTTATTTCTGTGGCCGAGGAAGCATAGCAATTATTCAAAATCTAAAAGTTGGCTCCACCGCACATACAATTTCACCTAACCAAGCTCCATCTAAGGCTACAGTCATGAAAAAGAACCTTCCCTTGGGGAACTGAAGCCACTGTTTTCAGCACTCTCCCTTCCTCCGTCATAAATTATGTCGAAATGTGTATCTCAGCTTCAGTAAACCTACTATATGTATACCTCGTTTTGGCAAAGGAGAAACTTGGAAAAAACCCGCTTGAGAATTTTATATATCGCTTGTTGCTGTTTATGTGACAATAATGTTTTTTTTTCGCTGAAGGCACGTATTCAGAAAAATTACCTCGTCATAACTCTTGATGGCGCCACGGAGGACTGGGTCGCAGTCCCTGAACCAGTACATAATGACTATGGCTGTACACTCTCCCAGGAAAAAGAAAAAAAGCACTAGAAGTGGACCTGCAAGGGCTATCCTGTAAAAGAAAATTAGGTCATCTCTGTTGGCCATACAAAATAATTCCTTAGAGTAGATCTTCATGCATGAATTTCATGCATTTCCTAGGCTATTGAATAATACAAACTATGCTTTACGTCACACGCCCTTAGATTTAGCAATCTCGTTACGAGAACGTCTTTTCAAAAGGTACTATGGAAAAGATCATTTTGATCAAATGTGTTTTTTGGTTGTGCAAACCTCAGGCATAAAGGCTTACTGCAAAAATATTTTATTTAAAATCTGCGTTGCTTACCATTTTAGTCTTCTCCCATTTGCATTTGCAGATGTCCCCAGCGCCAACGTACATGACTCAAATTTGTCCCAAAAGCAGAAAATACTCATAGACAACCATCCGGTCTTTTTATGGATGGTACACCAAATAAGAGCTTCTTAATATAAAAAAGGGAAAAGGGTCGGATAGATAAGTAAATGATACAAAAGAGAAAAAGGGGGAAAGGACGGAAGACGCACGCACAACACAGTCACAGCCAGACTGCATAGGCGGCCACCAAGCCACTACACTATAAAAACTGCATTTGCTGACAATGTGGTTGAGGCCTCGGAATCTTTGTGCCAGAAATCATTATGGAGCACTGACCGGTTAGTGTTGCCAGGAGAGAAGGCCATTGGATGTAAAATTGAAGACATGAGCATAAAAGGTTGAAGATGGCTTCCTGACATCCACATAAGTTAGATCATAGTCCCTCATTAGCTTTTTCTGGTCAATTAACTCCCGCCTCAGTTTTTTATAGAGCCAGCGCCTGCCGCTAGGGGCGCCATAGTAAAATAAAGGCCACCTATAGCCGAGCGGCCGCCGCGGGCAGCGGCGGTACTTTTTCTTCTCTGGTCACGTTGCGCCCGAAAGCCCAGCTTCTTTTCGATATTATGTACATTCTATTTTGTCGTAGCAGTTAGAGTATCCAAACTTGAGCATCTGAGAGTGTTTTATAACTGAAATAAAAGCATGTACAAAAAGTAAACAATCTCAAAGTCAGCTGGCGGCTCTGTGTGTCAGCAGACGACGCATATAGAATTCTTCTTACTCAGAAATCTGTCGTTAGTAGGCCAAACCTGCTTCGAATAAAAACTTTAAGCGACTTTTATGCGCTATGCAACGAATAAGACATTAGCGGCGTGGTGCTGCCAGTAAACGACAACCTGACTTCAAGGTCGTATGCTGTTACCGAATTCCGAATGCACTCGAGCCATTCAGGCGATGCTGACAGATTCAAATCGCATGAACCATGAAATGTTCTGGGTGGTCAAAATAGTTTGGAACAGGGAGATCGGCAGATCGTAGCCGTGAATAACCAGGCTTGCTTGAAGGAAAATATTGTCATTTTCATTTTTCATGTATCGCAAGCTTTGCTAGTTTTCTGCGTATTGATCGAAATGTGCGACAAAATCTTCAAACGCGATTTTCATTGCCAATATACCTAATAAAATGACAAACGCATTAATATGCCCGATTTCCTCAGTACTGCGCTTCATCATCATCATCAGCTTATATTTTATGTCCACTGCAGGCCGAAGGCCTCTCCCTGCGATCTTCAATTATCCCTGTCTTGCGCTAGCGTATTCCAACTTGCGCTGCAAATTTCCTAACTTCATCATCCCATCTGGTTTTCTGCCGACCTCGACTGCACTTCCCTTCTCTTGGTATCCATTATGTAACCCTAATGGTCCACCGGTTATCCATCCTACGCATTACATTTCGTGCGTATTTTTCGAAATGTGCGACAAAATCTTCAAACGCGATTTTGATTGCCAATATACCTAATAAAATGATAAACGCATTAATATGCCCGATTTCCTCAGTACTGCGCTTCATCATCATCATCGGATTATATTTTATGTCCACTGCAGGACGAAAGCCTCTCCCTGCGATCTTCAATTTTCCCTGTCTTGCGCTAGCGTATTCCAACTTGCGCTGCAAATTTCCGAACTTCTTCCCCAGCTCCATTTCTTCCGCCTAATGGCAACTAGAATATCGGCTATCCCGTTTGTTCTCTGATTAACACCTCTCTCTCCCTGTCTCTTAACGCTAGTCCTAAGATTTTTCGTTCCACCGCTCTTTGTGCGGTCCTTTACTTGTTCTCGAGCTTCTTTGTTAACCTCCAAGTTTCTGCCCCATATGTTAGCGCCGGTAGAATGCAATGATTGTACACTTTTCGTTTCAACGACAGTGGTAAGCTCCCGCTTACTAATCTCTAACTCGAACGAGCAGAAGTGATGAGGATTGACGGTCCGCTGCATTCAGTACCAGACTTCCTTGGTGAACTGCGACGCATAATAGTATTTGAATCGCGAGCTTTCTTTGAAGCAAATGTAGCAAATGTATAATCACACACGCGCACGCACACACGCACACACGCGCATGCACGCACGCACGCACACACACAGAGACACACACACACGCACGCGCACACACACACACATACACACACACGCATGCACGCACGCACGCACACACACACGCGCGCGCGCGCGCATGTACGCGCAAGCGCACAGACGCATGTATGTGCACACACACACGCACGCACGCATGAGCACGCGCGCACGTATGCACACACACGCACACACACATACAAACAAATATAAAGTACGCGTCCCAACTTTCAGCCCACGCTGGCCGCATCTGCAGTGGCCTCTCAGCTGTGGTAGCGCTGCAGCACGGCGGCTTCAGGCGACATATCTATAGAGTGACGGCGGAGTTTCGTGACTAGAAAAAGTATTGAGAGACTATGGTTATACGTTCAACTATCCGCTGTACCAACATACAGAAAATAACATGATAACTTCATTCCCAACAATAAGGTGGTACAGTAGCATTGAATCCGAACAGAAGAGGGTAGTTCGCACTGGCAGCAGTAACAACGTCAACAGAGACAAGTAGAACTCTGAAAAGTAGGAATCGTTGTGTACAGGCAAGCAAAAAAGTTCTCCTGCCATGTTCGCGTTCTCCAACGAATTTGGAAACGTTTTGGCCGTCGTGTGCGAAGTTTTTACTCGGAATAGCAAAAAGACCAGGAAGGCACATAAAGACGGTATTATTCCGTTCCCATGCGATAGCAGTTATGGTATCACTGGTGAGGTGTTCATGCTGTCGGCGCCACTACCATCGAACCATCCCGGTATCGACGGCTTTGGAAATCACCTATTCGGCTTTTGGGGCGAAGACTTGAGCGAGCTATGTGATAGTGACTGGCCAAATCACATAGATCGGTCAAATCACATAGGTCAAGAACACTGGTGACTTGTTCGACAAAGCTAAGTGGAACCTGTGCCTGGGGTCTTTCAACAACCGTAGTGGCGGAATCAAGCCTCTACTCTACCTTCCGCGGCTGGCACGACCGTCGTGGCAACGAGAAATAGTGCTTTTGCTTAGCAACTGTGTGGAACAGTGGCCTGAGCAGAATGGAACGTCACAGTCAAACAAAAGCTATATAATACTTTCATCGGTAGCAGACAAGCCCCGTTTATTTTCCGCCACTCTCATCTCGCGCTGCCTCAATGCCAAACGAATACTGTGCAGCTGTCCGGGATTCTCATCCCACCAGCATTCTGAAAAATATGGGTGCTGTTGCTGCAGTGAAGCAGCTGTTGACTCGCGTGCTGCGTAGAACAAACATGTCGCTCCCACTTTCCTTAAAACACCATTCGAGGAAATCTAGCGCACCGCATTACCTTTCTATCGCTGTGAACGTTTCATCCAGTGGACCGACCGGATGAAGACGTTTTGACATTCTGTGATGAAGCATTTATATTATATAGAACAGCAGCTGTAGGCATCGTTTCGGCGGCGAAGGAAAATGATAGCTCCACATTTCAACCTTACAAGCAAGATAAAACCCTAACCCATTATTAGGCTGGTTCACTCGTGACCTACACTCTACAGGAGCATTTACAGCTGCGAGTTCTGTCGCCCATGGATGTCATTGGCAGCGACAACCTGAGTGTAGGTGTGACCTACTTCACTTGGCATGACAACATCCGCTATGAAGCGGGTAAGCTAGGTCGAGCAATCGGCATAAATATGTCAACCACCTGCGCATGTCTAGTTCAACAATATCAGCTGCAGTCAACTCAGTCAGTCGTTACTAATCGATCTTATTTGTTATATTGGGAATAGCGAGCTATACTTCACGCTGGCGAACGTTACTGCTGTAGAAATCAACCTATTGCTACTGGCTTTAAATAACCGATAAACATTCTTGACAAGAGCGGATTAGCCCTGAAAATATAACTCGCGTCTCTATGCCTTCACGATAACAACGTTCATATACCGTTGAACGCTAGTGAATGCGAAGCCTGAGTGTATACAGCTACATACTAACTCCCAAAATAGTGCGCCACACATCTGCTGCATAAATTACACCTGCGCGCCTCGTGATTTCTCACCAAACATTTTAACATTTCAACATGGCACAAAACCACCGCGAACAGAATCGTCTGGCGCTCCACTGAATTTACCGGAACATATAGTGCGATAGAAGACCAAGACAGAAGATTAAAGACCATTAACAAATTTTATACGTAAGATCCTCGTGGCAACTATTTGCACAGCAGAGTTCAACTATATATGACGTTTTTGTAAGCCGGCATCTCAATATCTTATCTGAATGACAAAATCACTGCGCATAATATATACAGAACCTAATAGAAATAATCGCTACGAACCTACGCAGAGGCGATTGCTCGAAAAATTATTTTAAGGAATTGTTTTCATGATTAGGATTACATTGTTCATATACATCAAAACGCCAAATGTATATATACGTGAATGGCAGAAGTCTGTTCATAATCATTCTACAAGTTCCTGAATATTGTACTTAGTATATCAAGTTAAAATACATATTTTAAATATTCGCTGCTCTTATTAAGGTGCCAGAAAATAATCATTGTGGTATCTCTTGGAAAATATTAAAACAACTACACAGTTTGTAGCTACTCCGAAATTAGGTTTTCCGTGGCAACATAGTATTTTCATTGTTCTGTATTGCGATTGTTTGCTGCTCATATATTGAACACTTTCTCTGCATCTGCGACTTGTGTGTTTATTCCCTGTTGTCAATGATAGTTTTTATCGGTTATGTTAAATTGTAGAGGGGAGCCGAGGCCTCCGTCAAGCATTTAAGCCTTGAGACTCCGCTCCCTCTTTTATGGCAAAGGGAAATAAACTTCACTTGACTTGTGGCTTAGTGTTCGAATTTATGCGAGTACCTGCTCTATTTCCTACATGGTGTGCGTAACGGCACTTAGTGCCCATCCTGCCAAAACCTGCTATACGAGAGGTTCAACAGTCAATAAAGAAGGACCAAGGTGCGTCTCGAAATACTAGGCCCCAGCCGGCACCAAAGTGTCCGCAAAAATATATACAGGCTCGGATACATTTATTATGTTGGCAAGGTCCTACGCTGCAACGTGCAATATTGCCACTATGCCAAGTTGCTCTTTGTAGAACACCGTGACGCGTGATAGGCATTTACGTCAGGTATGAGGTATGCGTGTATTTACGGGCGAAATGCAAGCAAATATGCAAAAAAATCAGCTTCCATTGCAGCCTGTGAAAGCGGATGTACAGCAACGCTGTTGACGACGTTAGGGAAGCACGACCACAACAAGCGGCGTACGTAACGCGCGCAAGCACGTGTGCGGACGTGCAACACACATCCTTATTTGTCTAGGCGATCTGCCAAGTGCAAGTGCCTTGTTGAACGAATTGAAATTTTCAAAGTAAATTGCCCGAGAGAAATCGTAAACAACTTTCACACAAGCTGCAGACATGATAGATTGGTATTGCAATTCGAATAAGCGAGAAAACATATATCTGTTTTAGACAGTGTTTCCCGTAATCTGCACTACGGTCGCAGCAGACGCTGTGCGACAGATGCAATGGGTAGAGCACAGAAACTTGACAGAAACATTGTGCGCACGTGTACGTCAAGCGCACACGCGCGCGTCCGGTAGTGCAGCATACATCATCATTTTCCGAGGGCCCTCCGCCAAGCGCAAGTGCGTTATTGAGTTCATTGAATTTCACTCAGTAAATTGCGTCAGGAAATTCGTAAACTACGACTTACACACGAGCTTCAGACATGGTAGCTAAGTATTGTAGTTCTAATATCGGAGAAAACATAATTCTGCTACGCGGAAACTCAAAAGAAAGCCCTTTGCCAGCTGCCGTTTGCGGTCTCTCTGGGTGGTCGTGACCCCTAGGTGGCGGTACTGTTTTTTGGGGACCAAAGAACGAGCCCACGAGAACTTCCGACCAAATAAAGGCTAACAGCTTCGCTTTAAGAAACCACCACAGCCCAGCGATGTTTAGTAAGGACATTACAAATTAGAAGGATAGCGCGACTGGACAGTGACAGTGCTTCGGCCCGATTATTAAATGTGTATCAGCGAAAGTTAGCACGGATATCACATCCGTTTTGCTGTCACGCTGAATTTCTTCAGAATTTTTCTTTCTTCGTGCCATATGGCTGCACTCCCGAGCTCCCCACCAATCTAATAGAGGTTCGTTTGACATACTTTTTCCGTAAAATAGCTGCATTGAATTCAAACGACATGATTACGGCAACCCTGTAATGTACAATATGTTCTTCTGGCTCGTGCTCAGCAATCAGCCCACACATTTTTGGACGATAGGGATATAGAGAAGTTTCAGAGGTTAACTAGGCTTCATGCAGTTCGCTACCCTAAACACCGTGAGGGACATGAGTGAGTGAAACAGAGAGATAATAGGCATTTAGACTAATGGCATGCGCTAGACAAGGCACAGCACGTGCATGTAGTCGGACACTCAATTATGTTACCGTCCCGTACTTTAGAAAGATTCATGCGGCTTTCTGGGCGTATGAGCTCTGAGACGAGTCTCCTAGGGACTTTATCTTCAATGCAGGGCCGTTTGTTCAGTCTAGTCAAGGCACACTGAGGGGATAGGCTTTGTTTGTGAAAGCGGTGAAATGGCAGGAGAGATGATCGATATAATCTCTTCAGATCTGAAGTGAACGCACATTGGCGACTCAACCACCCAAGGCGATATGTCTATGAATTAGTGAAGACTACTCTGAACTACCTCTGACGCAGCAGTGTTCCGCCATATCATAAAAGATCTGCTTTTGGTCTGTAAATTTTTTTTACGTTGAGGTCTTAAATAAAGCGTAGTATAAGCCAGCGGGAGAGGCCATCTAGTTTTCTTCTCAAACTTGAAACTAATCACATAAACATTCATCACCTACCTTTCTCAATCATACGTTCTAGTGCCTAGGCCATCACAAACATCAGAGAAAAATAGTCAACTTCTTTACGTCACTCACATATTGTATTCTCGCTGTTCAAATAAATGCGACCTTCACGAAAAACACTCCCACCTTTTTGCATCACGTAATGTCCTGGCCGCCATGAACCGCTGCACTGCCATCTGGTCGAGTCCTGTTCGTACAAGGCTGAACGGCAATGCGCCCGCCATTCCACTCCAGAAGTTCTCGTCAGTTGTAATGTCAAAGTTCATGCTTAACGCGAGCATGAGAAAATATGGAGAAACCAGAAGTACAGCTGAATGTTTTTTTAACATTGCATTCAATAATTTTTCCAGGTTGCGGCATCACTCTAGGAAGCCTATTGATGGTCTGGGGATCTACATATTAGAACAACAACAAAAAAAAACGACAACACAGGGACACAAGACATACACAAGTGATTTTCATTTACTAGGTTTTGTTGTACTAAAACGTGTTCTATGCTTGGTATGTAAAGCGAAAATATCTACTCAAGCGAGGTCACGAAGTCACGCGAAGTTAAAGGAAATTTCAGTTTCGCATCATTGTCCACAAATTGAATTGTTTGTGTGTGTACATGCTTGGGGTCATGTTGAACGAGGAAGACATTGCCAGAATTCGAAGTCCAGCAGAAAAAAAATGGTTTTGCTGTTGATAACGTAACGTTTACGGTTGGGAAATTGTTTTTGTTGGCGGCGGAGCCAAATCAGTTATAGACTAGCCTTAGGTCGAGGCAGTGACTCAATACATTTTAGAATTCAGTTCCCTGACAGGCTAAGTGGTCTGAGGCCTCGGTGAGCATACAATATTACAACGGTGAATTCACTAAGCTGTTCGTTTATGTTTTTGCTAAGTGTTACAGCTCAAGAACATTTTTGTGAATACGGGCCCGGAAAACAAATTTTTATTCATCCATGTAGTCTTTTCTGGAAGCGTGAATTGCATTTTAACTTGTATGCCGTTTTTTATAACGATACATCTTCGCGAGTATTTTCATTTCATTAGTGGTTCACCGAGTTGGACGTATGACATAAATAAACATAAATTGTAGCGTGATTAACGCTCTGCTAAAGCATGTCTTTACGTACTTAACATTTGTATTACATCTTAAAAACATTTGCGATTTTTAAAGATATTCACAGAGAATTTCAGGCTCTCGAAACAAACCACTCTACAAACCAATTACACCAATTGATGCCACAGTTTTTCTATAACCTTCTACATTTTTCCGCAGAAATTACATCGCGCCGGCAGAAACCTGTTGTAGTTGTGGAAAATAAACTCTTTAGTTACTTTCATGAGCCTCAAGAACACTGCAGTATAAACTATCACAGAACTCGTATACTTCAATTTGCTGTTAAATTGCAGACTTCCAAATGTTCTAAAATTCCTAAAAGTAAACAGGATTCACAGGCCATAAGTTACAAGAGAAACAAGTATACCTTTAAATGCAACAAGTATCAAATTGGTTGTGTTGTCGCGCATGGGCAGTTTCTCTTTTTTGTTTAGATATGTATACTTAGTACAAATAGATGTAGTATAGCTACCTTCGCTAAAATATTGACCTCTGTATAAGACAATGATGGCAAATACAATGACGTTCATAGGGCTACATCTCTGCATTGAAAGTATCCCTTCTCCGCCCGCACTTCTGTCTACTTCTAGACAAGACGTCGAAGGCAATAGTGATCTATTTCACAGCAGTGATACTCACCGGAATGCAAAGTCCGTGATGTTGGCATTGCTCATAGGACGGAGTGGTGGTGTTACACTAAGGGAATCGTAGAGTACTTTTGCAATGATTACGATGGGTGACAAGAACATGACGAAAGCTTGCGCACAGTCAGCCCACACAACTCCACGAAGACCTCCCTTTCATAGAAGATAGCAGAAGGAATGAAAACAACAATGAAGAATCAGCAAAAAAACTGATGCATATATAAAACCATGTTTTATTCAATGTGAAGCAAAGATTTCGGCGAGCGTCTAATTAAAGGTTGTAAAACTGTTCGTTTTCTGCAAGGCACTTTGCAGCGAAGCAATTACGAGCTTACCCGGCCAATGGCCTCCACGTGGGTCATCGATTACACTCTCTCTGGCCTATGATCACTTTCACTGCACCATCATCTCAATTGCCGTAATTTGCTATTGCACTAATTCTAAAACCAATCCACTCGGCAAGATTTTGACCACGTGGACGCGCCAAACCAAAAAAATCATAGAAAGCATCCCTTTATTAAAAGAATTATGTTCTTGAAGGTGTATGTTTATTGCAGCAAGGACATATAATCGAAAAGATCTTTTTTGCCTCTTTCCACTGTTTTCGTGGTAGATCGGTGAAACGACTGAAGCTCGGACTTGGGCGCGGGAAGGCTAGAAAACGCACCAGCGAGAAAGGTACGTGCACTCGTACTATCGAGTTGTAAAGAGTCACGATGTGGGGGGGACGTACAGTGGGGGCAGTTTAGTGCATGAGCACGCCCGTTGGTGAGGGGCTGGAAGAAGTGGGAGGGTACACTATCACTCGTTAGCTCACTTGCTCATTCGTCGCGGGAAAGCAAGGGATGGGACACATTCTCTTGAGCAAGTGAGTGCCGGGGAGGAACCTGAGAGAGGAGGGGAGGCTGTCGATGGCTTATTCATTGCACGCCTCGCTGGGCACCCGGTGATGTCGAGTCCATTGTGGACGATGCGGCGGACAAGAATCCCTAGTGGATTCTCGCCCACGGAAGAAAAGCTACAGAAATTCTGAGAACTCACAACTAAAGCGTAAGGAATGTCTGCCTCGGCTGTGACCTCGTTCTTGCTTAGGTTTTCTTACTTGCCTTTCTTCGCTTATGCACGTTTACCCATGGCCTTTCCAGTGACCGAGTGCTTAGGATTAAACAATGGTCAGATTTACTCGCCGCATCTGACCCCTTTAATGCTATTGTACCAATTGAGCTGGAATTCGAGGCACGAGTGCACCTCGCCAGGGGAGAGTGGGCGAAAGGGCACACCAGCTGGTACAGTCGTGCGTGAGGTGATGCGTGAGGGGCGATTGCATCGCCGCGGTGGCATGTAACCCTCGCTGTCACTCTCGCAAGCCTGTGCTATGCGTGCGTTCCTCGTCTGCATAAGATCACGCTGCGTTCTAAATGTGCCTGGGTTAGGCTCAAATAATACATGCCTAACGTCTCAATGTGCACGCTTGCCAGCGAGGAGTTCCTTGCTCGACGCTCACCAGGGCTAAGCAGCAGCACTTAGTAGCAGGACCTTGTGCCACACCGAAAAGTGAAGTGAAGTGAAGCCCACCCCCAAATACAATTTTGCCAACCCCCCAATTTACGTTGGCTGATCCCCCAATTTATACTTGCCCATCCACAAATCTAAGTTGGCTCAATCCCAAATTTCAAGTTGGTATACCACCAAATTCAGCTTCGCTTACCCCCAGATTTCAAGTTGGCCACCCCCAAGTTTAGGTTGACCCGATTCCAAAATTTAAGTTGACCCCCCCTCTCCAAAATTTATTCTTCGCCCATCCCCAAATATCTGTTTACCCACATTCAAATTTTACGTTAGCCCAAGGCGAAATTTAAGGCCACCCTAAAATTTTACGTTGGGCCAATCCATAATTTGAGTTCATTTAGGTTACCCCACCCCAAAACTCGGCTGACCCACCCCTAGATTTTAGCTTGGTCCACCCTCAAATTTGAAGTTTGCCCACCTCTATTATGTCGAAATTTCGGCCATGTCGAAGTCGCCATGTCGAAATTTCAAGTTGGCCGACTACAAAATATTATGTTGGCCCACCCCCTAATTTTAAGTAGCCCATGCACATTTGAATTTGACCCGACCCCAAATTTTAAGTTGACCCACCACCAAATTTCATTTGGCCCACGTCTACTATCAGCTTCCCCATTCATTTTCTTAGGAGCCCTATATATCTCTATGTGCATTTTCTTTTTTATTTATTATTGCTTTATATAGTTCATTATTGCTTAAGAAAGCTACAAATCATCTTCATTTACGCTATCACAATATTTATATGTCCTAACTTTGCAACATAAGGATTTTTGTGTGGATACAAAGCATTACACATTTCATGTGACAGGGCAGGGGAGCTCGCCAAGAAAGCCTATGCTTTAAAATACACCGTAACTGCTAACCAGCATTCCATTGAAAGCGGCTGGCATTGACATCGACACATCAATGAGAGAAATAGGTGGACATACTGGCTCTTCGTGGCTGTTACGAAGGAAGTCCGCGAAAGCAAGAGAGAAAGGGCGCGTGCTTCCAGGAATCTTAGTCAACCAAGTTGTGGGGATTGGCGGCCAAAAGGTGGTGGGGTGGGGTTGCACTGACTCTCTCACTCGTTTGTTCACCCATTTGTTCAGTCTATTCGCTAACATTTACAATCATCGGTGATGATTTCTGCATAATTGTTTTAGCTCTGCTCTTACGCGCCCATTCCTGCGGAGAGTCAATGTGGGGAATGAAAAAAGCAGCGAGAGCAACAAGCGCGAGGAGGAAAGCGGAGAGGAGGGTGCAGCACAACATTGAGGCAGAAAGTGGAGGAGGGTATAGTGAAACCATGAGAAGAAAGGCATAGTGCGGAGACGATTGATGATGGCGCCCGCATCGTGCTTGTCCTCTGGGAGGTCTGTCGGCGGTGGTAGCTGCAAATCGCGCCCACGGGTGGCCCATGCCCTGGCTCTCGCGATCTCCAGATTAACGAAGCAGTCGCGCCACACTTCACTCCATTCGCAACATGCCGCACGAGACAGATTGTACCCGCCAATATATCACGAAATGAAAACACGTATACAGCTGCACTCAAATTTCGCATTAGGGAGTATCCATAATCATTGGTGAATTGAAATGCGGGGAGCTTACTTAAATTGGGGATGGACCAACTTAAAATTAGAGGGTGGACCAACTTAAAATTTATGGGTGGGCCAACTTCAAATTTGGACATGGGCCAAGTATATTTTGGGCTGGGCTACATTAAAATTTGGGGCTGGGCCAAGTCGAAATCTAGGGGCGAGCCAACAGAATTTGGGGGTGGACCGAACTTAAATTATGGAGTGAGCCAACCTAAAACTTGAGGCTGGCTCTATTTCAATTTTGGTGTGGGCCAATGTCAAATCGAATGTGGGTAACCTGAAATGTGGGGTTTGGCCAGCCTAAATTTTGGGTATGTCAACCTAAATTTTGAGGTGGCCAACTTCAAATCTGGGGGTAGGGTAATTTAAATTTAGGGGTACACCAAATTGAAATGTTGGGGTGGGCCAATTTGAATTTGGGGTCGGCCAACTTGACGTCAAATTTGTGGATGGGCAAGTTGAAATCTGGGGGTGGGCTAACTTATGGTTGGGGTGGGCAAACTTTAAGTTTGGGAGTATGCCAACTTGAACTTCTGGGGTGAGCCAATAAAAATTTGGGGGTATGCCAAATTGAAATTTTGGGGTGGGCCATTTTAATAATGTGGATGGGCAAGTTTAAATCTGGGGATGGGCTAAATTAAATTTGGGAGTATGCCAACCTGAAATTTTTGGGTGGGCCAATGTAAATTGGGGGGTGGGCAAGCTTGATTAATATTAGGGGTGGGCCAACTTAATTTTGCAGATGGGCAAGTTGAAATTCTAGGATGGACCAACGTAAATTTTGGGGTGGGCCAAGTTTAAATTTGGGCGTAGGCCAAATAAAACCTTGGGGCGGGCCAATTGAACCTGCCCCAAATTTTGGGGCAGGTTCAATGTCCAACTGAACGCTGCTGAGCATCCTTCGAGTAAGGAACTCCTCGCGGGCAAGCCAGTGCATTGAGACACTGCGCATGTTTTCGTTGAGCATTACTGAGGTGCAGTAAAAACGCAGACAAGATTTGGACAAGGAACGCGCGCATTAAACAGGCTTGTGAGAGTGACAGTAAGGGTGCATGCCATCACGACGATACAGTCTCCCGTCAGGCACCACCTCACGCACGACTGTGGCACCCTTTCTCCCCTGTCGATGCGCGCTCGTGCCTGGTGTTCCGGCTCAGTTGGTACAATTGTATTGAAGGGGTAGGATGTGGCGCGAAAATGCAACAATTGCCTTCTAAAGCCTAAGCATTCTTTGCCACCGGATAGGCCATGGGTAGACGTGCATAAGAGAGGAAAGGCAAGTAAGCAAAACTAAGCAACAACGAAGTCACCGCGGATCAATACAATGCTTGTGCTTTAGTAAACAATTCTCAGAATTTCTGTAGCTTTTTCGGAACCGTTTGTGGTTTCGTAGCAAATACAGATTGCAGAGCCGGTATAGTAATGTGATTTGCCATCACGTCTGCTATGCTCTCACTTTCATTCCAGAAATTACCTTTAAACCTTCACTTTATTCGCACCAACCGGCACTCATGGTTGAAACTTTGCACACGTATACAAGGTCATGTTATCGTGTTCAAATAATCGTCCACTGACATCGGCGCCGCTGCCTATTTCCTGGGTATAACTGTGGGCAACACTAGCCGGTAACCCTAGTTGCAACCGACAAAAAGCACTCCACGAGAATAGTCGATCGGCAATATTTTGCTACTACTGAGTGACTAAGGCTTGGTGCTATTTTAGCGCGTGGCTCTCACTGCCAGTCAGGGAGAGAAGTGAGGAGTGGCCTCACGTGGGCAAAATTTCTGAGTAGCTACCACCCTTTTTCTGCATCGCTGATGACAGCTGCAGCGATTCCAACTAAGAGCAAGACTATAACATGCATGCTGTGATGGCGAATAGGCCCGTTCTGGCACGTATTACCACCACCAACCTTTCGCACCTATTCTTCCGTTAATGTGGTCATACCACTTAAGAGGGACGCATACCGGAAAAGCAGACTTAGATATCGAGCTAAATAGAGGCGATAGTGCGATAGATAGATGGAAGAAGAAAGAGGGAAATTGGTGGAGGTTGGGGGGGGATAATTTGCGTGCTTCCAGCACTCGGTCCTCGATGAAGGTGAGATGCAGTAACTTTGCTGGAAAGTGACTTGAGACTCTGCAAGGCCACGCGTATCGGCTGTAATTTTTGGTGCAGTAATGTGGCGGATTGTGTGCTCTTCACTTTCTTTCTTGATTTTGTCAAAACAGAAACCAAAGTACAATTTCCATTTGGAGACCACACCAGTACAGGTTATAGTACGACGAAAGCTTACCATTGCAGTATAAATTGTACCTGCCAGGCCAATCGCGATGTTGGAGTACACAACTGGTATGGGAAACACTGAAAGGGGGGAGAGAGGTTGGTTGTAGTGTGGAATATTCGGTTCAGTGCTTAATGCGCTGAGTGACAGATACGGCATGATAACAATTTCAGGGTGTTATGATCAAGGAGATCAAGTCTGCCCACAGCAGTCTCCTATTAAAGAAAAACCGAAAGTTATATCGGCGTTTGGCGAGCATTAAAATAGCAGCATTTTCTGACAGTTTGAGGAGCCCGTAGGTATTGTGTGAAAACATTTGCAACATCGGCGTAAACTATAAAATGGTACTTGTACCTTGTGGCCCACGCGTTCGCCTTCTTAAGTTTAATTCATTTATTCGAAAACTCGTTTCCCAGATCTGTGATTCAATGCGTGGTAGATATGTGAAATTTAGCTTTAAGGCTGGCATAAACTTCCTTGGCAACTTGCGTAATCTCAGATAATGCGTTGTTCACTATGCCCTTAGTCGTCCTTTTGCTGATGAAGTGTTGCGGATGTTCTTTTTTGACTACGAATAATGTTCCTTTAAATCGCATATGGCAGAGGAGACTATAAATGTTGATTTCAGTCATCTATGGCAAGGAGCTGTATTCATGATTGAATATGTTATTTTTTAGAGAATGTATTTTTTTAGTTCGCGTCAGACCTGGAAAGATGAGGTTAAATCCGCCGTCCAATAGGAAATTATTCGCTACTAGTTTTCGAACGGGTACATGCAAGAGTATCCGGCGTAAATGCATTCTTTTCAAGTTTTCTCGAAAATAAGGTTTGGCATAGGGATGCATATGAATACGGAGGTAAGTTTTAGGGAATGTACGTCGTGCAAAATCTAGGTGCACCCTTCTCTTTTTTAGAAACGGAAAGCGGTTAGATAAAAAAATCATCCCGTTCCCAAGGCCAGCCACACTGGATGGAATAGCTTGACTGCTTTCCTGTGCCCAACATTGCACACGAATAGGAAATATCCCAATTTGATTTCGCGTTTATAGTGCTTTTTTTCTCAACCAAAAGGTCGCCGTTTTCTCAACCAAAACGCACTAACAGCAAGATGTCAACAGCAATGTACTAACAGCAAGTTCATATTTTATGCACTTTGTTCCTTTATACATTGTCATTATTAGAGATTGAATATACGCACTTGTAGACACCGCAATAGCAGAGCTGAAGATTCCCACTGCACCTACGCTTTGCTGTAATGAACAGAATTTCACAGGTCCTGTATTCATATTTGTGATAAAATAAAAACGTTGCATACAAACAAAATCTGGCTTTGGTGTAGGATATGCTCCTTGCTGTTCTTGTCGTTGTTCTTTTTGTAAACCAAATAGATTTCTAAAATTAACAGGGAGCATCTACCACAAATCAACATGTTCAGGTAGATCACTTAGAGAGGCGGACACATACTGCATGAGAAATCTTATTAACTATGCGACCAAATAAAAAAGGATGAGGGTTGCTATATAGGCTTTTTGGTAGGGCCTCTTCTACTGTGTTGTAGCGCATCGGAGAACGACAGACACCTAGAAAGGCACATTAAACATCACATAAAGCTGAGTGTTGTCTAATGAACATTTGTGCGTGTCGGTCTTTCTGCCTGTGCGACAACAAAAAAGTAAATAACGAGTCGCTTATATATTTGTGCCTATAATCTTTAGGGCCGATACCGTCAATTCTGAAGTTTAAACTGATCACTACTCATCACATATCTGCTTAGAAAATTTTCAAAAGTAGGAGTAATGCGCTACGATACAAAATATTTCCAGTAGTTTTTTTTCTTTTTTAGTCCACATAGGTAGAAAAAGTGTTGACGGGCGTACTTTGGGTAAATAAGTAAGTAGAATACCCGACCTCCGTACTTACACTGAGGATGAAGTAGACGACACAGGCAGTAATGCCAACCTTGTTGTCGAAGCGCATGCGAAGGTACTGTTTTTGAAAAAAGAAAGAGGAACCACTCAGTGTTACAAAAATTTTCATTTTTTCCTTCCATACATACTTAGACATTGTTGATGAATGACTAAATTATTCTTCTAATTCTTTTTTCTTGCAAGAACGTCTGGCTTCATAATATATCTCGTCAAGTTCAATGCAAATAACGCCCTTCCATGCATTTCCTTTAAGTATGTTTAATAGTAGAGTGCCATTGGCAGTTTCACAAACTGCTGACTAATCACTAATATTATGTGCAGAAGAAACTCGATGTCACACTAACATCTCAAAGACGATTCTTTGTTTTAGGCAACGTGCAACAACATTTTCCTACCTATATAGCCTGAGACTAGAAGATTCAGCACTGAAGAGAAAGATTTAGCTCGCGGCTCCTTTCTAAGTTCACAGGAAAGGAGAAGTTGTTTCTCGCTTTGGAAAGGAGAAATCGTTTTGACCGATTCTGATGAGGTATGTTTCATTAAAAAAAGGTAAAATCTAGTGACTATTATTAAATAATTTTTGATTGGGTCTTCAATCTCTTAAAAAACATCGTTGAAAATCGAAAAATTTCAGAAAACAGAACTATCAAGTTCACAGGTATGTAACTCAGCAATGTTAAAGAAACGATATTACAATTCTATGAACTGCATCTGACGGTACACCTAAAACGCATGAAATTGATGTTTTGTACAATGCTTTCAAATAGGTTTTTAATATGTGTGTAGGACATTTACAAAACGATTGTAAACAATCTAACAAACCTGCATAAAATAAAATTCGTGTATCGAATTTGTCTCCTTTGGATGTTCTAATAGATGCAGTTTACATATCGGCGATAAGTGCAAACTACAAATTTGCAAACATCGTGCTTCTATTTTTCCAATTTGCCAATTTTTTAAAATTTGTTTTTGAATGTTAGGCCTTGTATCGGAATTTGGCGTCCTAAGGTCACTGCTATTTAACTTTCTATATCAAATGGAAACTTTTTCTCTAAAGTTGGCCAAGCGGCTATCTCTGAAACGCGTTTATGCATTTTCCATGCATTCCAATGGGCTGAATTGAAGTTGGGCCCGAGCTTAAGCTTCCTCTGAGGCCTCACGTTTTTTATATGTGACTAGGAGATATTTGACTGCGACAGACAAGTGCGCTGTTGTCTTTGCACTGGTGCGCGTCATTTTTTGTCACGCCTTATGTGCGATATGTCTCAGCACGCAGGACACATAAAGGCAGAAACAGAAGCATATGCGCGAACCTAATCTCGGAGGCAAGAGCCATCACTCGCCTACGATATGCTAGACGTTGCGCTAATATTAACGTGACAGTGTTAAGGATCCCGTGTCGCAGAAATTCCGGCGTCGACGTGCGGCGTCGGCGTGCGATGTTGGCGTCCGTGGAGGAGAAAATCCTCCCCAACCACCCTGACCACGCAGGTGCTCCACGTGGTGCAAGGTTGCGGTGAACAAAATTTGAATTTCTCACAATGAAATATGCCAGAAAATTGTAAAGTACGACTTAACCACAACCTACAGACAAGGTGGTGTCGGATTGTAATTTTAATGTACGAGAACACATAATTCTGTTAGGAGGAAACTCAAACACCAACCCCTTTTGCTGCGTTTCTACCAGACCAATAGCTCCGCGCTCGGGTAGTTTAATTGCGAAAATGATATCCAGATGGCGCTCGCATCCTCGGCAGGTCAAATTGGGACATCACCTGCCTAATGCATTTTGGACAGGCGCGCGCATCAAGGCTATAGCAAACAATTAACAATAAAAATGTCGCAGTTTCGCCCGAAAGGCGAATCATCGATTGCGATAGCAAATTAGTAGAGAGCTATTCGGAGTAGGGATAGTAGTTTTATCGGCTGCATAAACTTGGACACATTGGCTTACTAAGTGAATTAGTCGTGGTGTCAGCGCGCACAAGCAAACATGAATAGATCACACTGAATGACCACAACCAACGACTGTCAAAACGCTGGCAGCAAGCGCAGGTTCGCGCGGTCTATCGCTTCCACGGAAACTGAGCGCCGAATGCACAGCGCATAGAAAGGTCAGAGCCGTGTGGAGATAGACGGTGCGGGCGACGGGCACCGCCGGGCAAACTGCAAAGGAGAAGTTGTTGGCAGAGGAGAAGCTGACCCCCCCCCCCCCTCCCTTCCCACTTTGTTGCTTTCGCGTGGGAGATTGAGTGGCAAGATACACCTTTGGTCCCAGAGCACAGCGCCGCCCCGCCTCCATCCCTCCCATACCCCCACGCGACGGTCGCGTTCACTCTCCGTAATAGCGCGCGGGGGAGTTCGCCCTCCGTGATAGCGCGCGTCCCCCGCGCGCTTTCGCTCGCGTATACGGCGCGCGGCGACGAATTTATCGCCCTTGGAATCTATACGGAACCTCACGGCGACGGCGACGAAGATGGCGACGACGACGGCGACGCCGACGGCAGAAATCCGGTTGAAGTGGTCATATAATTGCTATCGTAATAAAATACCTAAAGGTGCTAGGGCGTTCACATTTTAATATACGACCACTTAGATTGCCCCGGGAAAAACGTCTTCCCAGCAATGCATTTCTGTTTAAAAGTGAAGCCGACTTTAAACGGATCGGTGAAAGCTTTGTCTTTGTAATCTGGCTTTACCACGTTCTGTGTTGCAGTGAAGCCCAGTGCAACAAAATTGCGATGCGAACGGGGCCGATAACGCTATCGCGTTCAACTCTTCAAGAGAAGCTTAAGCGTCCTCCAAAGTTTTGCGCCGCAGGTACCTTTTGCGTCGTACCTTCTGTGTCATACATATACCTTTTGCGTCACAGTAGAGATATGTAACAACATTTAAGGTTCCGTGTTTTTCCGTGTCAGTTGCGCATACTCGTTCTGCGGAATCTACCAGAAATGTGCAGATATGCAGTGTTACATACAAGATGTCCGGAGAACAGGGGTAGGCCAAATGTAAAAAAAAAGTATAACAACCTGTTCAAAAACATGACAGAGGTGTCCTCACTGCTACTCTTTTGGAGGAACGCATTCAGTGCTTATAAAGGCCTGTTTACCGAAACAAGTGTCTAAAGCGCATATACCGTTTACCTGCATTTATGTGTATACATATATCGCAGCATATACTGTATTCACCTATGTCACGCCCGCACCCCCTACCTCTTTGAAATGCAAGACTTTCGAAAAAAAAAAGCTTGGCTAAGCGTCCCGCAGAAACGTGGTTCATTTCCTGGTTTCATTCGCTTGTTCATTTCCGCGAACGGCCAGTATGCTGCACTATTTTGTCGTAGCGGCGATGCCAGTATTGTCATCATATACTCGGCATAAATTCAGAGCTTTGGTGACCAATGCAGCAACGCAGTGACGCTCACTAGAAGCAGTCTGAGTGCGCAAAATGCTGCAGAAATGGTGTGTCGGGTGGCAAGCTGTTGCGAGAACTTCTGCTTTAAATTGTTTCTTGCAGAATTCCACAGTGGTGATTAGGCCTGGCGAACGGGAAGCGTAGTTTGGGTCCGCGGCCGATCAGGCGGCATCTGCCTTGAGCGCCTACCAAATATTTGTGAGTGTTTGCTGGAGGCATGACCTCCACGCGTGGGCATAAAGACACCAAAACTCGAAACTGACTTTGTGCGGCAAAGCCTACGGTTACAGTGGCAAGAATCATTATGGCGTTTGCGGTATCTGCACCTCGCAATGAACCGTGGCTTACATTGGACTATGCGACTGGTGAACGTGGAATGCAGCCGCCGCCTTGGTCATTCAGAATGTTCAAGTAAACTTTATTTAATGAAGCACAACACTAGGCAAAAGTCTGTAAAGAAAGCGTTCGACTGTTTTCGTGGTCTAAAGAACAACAAAATTAAATTTTCGCCTATAATTCCCAATTTCTAAGCGCTTATTAAGTTGAGCAATAAGTTCGAATAAGTTGGACAGTTGGGGAGCACTAAACCGTCGCGCTGATCGTGTGAAGTGCGAATGATAGAGGGAGTGGTGCAAGCTCAGCAGTAAGAGCACCCCGATACCCTCTACCGCGTACGCATCAAGTGGAACCCAGCACCATATGCTCTCACATAGGGGGCTCGAAAAAAACGGCTGCAATAAAAGAAGTGACGTTCCTGGTTTTTACAGCGAAGCTGTGTACCTCTACCAGCCAAGGAAATTTTCGTTTCGGAGTAAGCAAAATACGCCATACCCCATACCAGCTGTGCGATAGCTTCGCCGAGCTGGGGGAGAGAGAGAGTGAAAGCATTGTATAAAAATAGCATCACGCAGCATAGCGAATGTAAGGTGGAGAGGAGGAGTGAGGCAGGTGGTAGTGAGACGCATAGAGTTGCTGCTGACTAAAGCCCCTCTACATAAAAAGTAGCGACAGTCTCATCCTCCGCCTTCCCTCCTCCTCGTATCTCCTGTCTTCTGCGCTCCTTTCTCGACCGTGGCGCCGCCTACACCGCTTGAAACACGTGCACTCGTTTATCTTTCGCCGGCTGATCAGATTTCGACGATCGCCGACTGTGTTCGCCGCTGTAGTTGCGCTCCTTGCCCATCGGTAGACGCTTCTCGGGCGAAAATGGCGATGGAGCACGATCGTAAACAAACGCAGCCTGCGCCCGCGGCGCGAAGGCCACGTGATGTCATTAGGCCAATACCGAAGCGGCGTCCGCCTCGGACAGGGCGTGCGAGGAGGAGGCGGCATTCTTCAAAGCATGTCGCTACTTTTTACAATGAGGCGCTTTACTGCCGACGCCGACCACGTTGGCGGTTAACGCGCACGGTGTCCGTGACTGCAGCGGATGCCTCTGACGGCGGCTCGGCAGGTTTTGACCGGAGAAGTGGAGACTAGTTGCTTCCGAAAGACTGAAGCGAGAGCTAGGGAAGCGGAAAGCAAGCGTCACAGAAGAGAACATCCCGAGTTTAGATTGAGGGAACCCGAGATTTCGCGTAGGTGAAGTAATTAAGATCCGGAGGCTTGTGAACGTGGCCGGTTGAATTCATCGCGATACTACGCAGAACATCACGAAGAAATACTGAGCGTCAGGAAACTAAGTGAACTGGTTTGCCACTACTTTACTAGGCTTTCCCCAGCTCCGCTGGTCTCTGGTGCTTGCGGTGGCAGAGCCACGCATATTTTTTACAGTAAAGCGGTGTGCCTCTCGTTGGTCGGAAAATTTCGTTGCGGAAACACAAAACGCCAGCTCAACAATTGAAGGAAAACGGCATATATATATATATATATATATATATATATATATATATATATATATACTTGGTGCCGCGTCACCACGGTTTCATATACTCGTATAAAAGGGAGACCCGTCTAGCAACTAATTCCGTCCATTCTAAGAGCGCCATAGGTAGACCACGGAAATTAGACACCAGAAGAACAGCGTGAATACAATGCTTGACCATGTGTGGTGCTTAATACAGCTTCGCTGAACATTCACATTCGCAGGGTGGAATGGCGACCAATTTTTTCTGTTTTACTTCCAGTTTCCTGTCTGGTGTTTACCCCTAAGCTGAAAAAGTTTCCGCAATGTATTTTTATTGATTATGCGTATTATCGAGGTGTTTTGCACATTTCGATAGAACACAGACACTTTTGGGGGGTAATACTTAGTCTCTTGGTTAAATAGTTACGGAAGGCAGAAAATAACACACAAAGCTTTGCTTTTCGTAAGGGCTGCTTCTAATTAGCCAGTCGCCATCACTAATAAGATGCCCGTTATTTCATAACAGCCCCCTCGCAGACTCCACGTCTGAAGATATGTTACACCGTAAGCGCCGGGAGCCTTCTTGCCGGGTTCGCACACGCCAAAAAATATTCCTGACATGACAGTAAATTCTATAGGGGAGGGTTCTGTGTGTGCTCAGCCAAGCCAGGTGTCGCCTAGCAACGCAAACGAATATCTTCTATACATCTTCATTTCATTTTTTTCTTATTGGCGTCTGCAGTACGTGATATTTTGGAGTGAATAGCTTTTTTTTCCTTTTTTTTCCATCTGTCATTTTCGTGGCAGGCCGGTGGTACGATGAGGGCGTGAATATAGGGCGAGGGAAGGTGATGGAACATGCCGACGGCCAAGGTCCGTGCTATCGGGCAACCTACTTGTGGAGAGGGTCTTTGGAGGAATCGGGGAAAGAGATCGTCACGCGTGACCGCTAGCGCAACCAATTGGTAAGGAGGGGTGGGAACAAACGGGATGGGCGCACTGTCTCTTTTTTTTTTTTTTTTGCTCCCTCGCCGGGGTAAGGCAAGCTCTAAGGCAAGCTATACTTTAACTCACAAGCCGTGCGGAGCACTATCGAAGCTGCAGGACTCATTGGCGAATGGGATGACCGAATTGGCCAAATGCCCATTCGGCCATTCTGGCTTAGGCAGAATACCCATTCCAGGTGTGTTCATTTGCGCGGAGTCGCTTTACCTTGGCGAAAATTCCAGGCGCCGGATGAAAAGGCGCATGCTTTCGAGCGGAAAAGGGCAGGGATGCGCTCGTTACTGCACTCGCTCTTTCATCGCGACTAGGCGAGAGAACAGAAGCCTGTTCGGGGCCAAGTATGCGGCGGGGAGGAAGTGGCGGGAGAAATGGAAGTTGACGCGCGCTCATTTGTCGCACTCTTCGCTGGCCAACCGGTGGTAGCCAGCCCATCGTGCAAGATGCGGCGGACGCGAATCCATCATGCATTCTAGCGCCCCAAGTAAACACCGCAAGGGCAGGCGAGCGTTCTATCGAACGCTGATGGCGTTGACGCCGACACATCAAGAAGAACATAAGGTGAACGCATTCGTTCTCCACGGCTACCACGAAAGACCTCTGGGAAGGGAAGATGCCAAAAAATGGGTGCGTGGTCTCGGGCTACTGAGTAGCGGGGATGAGTGGCAAGCAGGGAGGTATCTGTCAATGGTTGGCTCGTTCCTTCGTACAGTCGTTTGGGATATTCTCTTCCGCCACGCCAGAAGCAATGGACATCAACCCACCCACGCAGGTCGCCAACAAGCGATCACTACCACCACAATAACAGCAGGAAGTCATCGCTCGCCCGTTGCCACGTATATGTACCCCGTCCACCACGAAAACAGGAGAGCTGCCAGAGCCAAAGCCTACAACAAATGTTCGCATCAAGCAGGCGCCTTCTTTGTAGATGCCGCCGGACCCCTGCACAACCGCTCCACCGCCACCGTTGTACACAGGGGACAGGTGGTAGACTCCACCTCGGCCACCGGTATAGACATCATCACCATGGAAGAGGCCGGTATAGCCTTAACTATGCGTAATCCAAGAGCCACCTTTGTCCTCACGGATTCCCAGGCAGCGTATCTTAACTTCGCAAGAAGTCAAGTCGGTCACCTCGCGCATTCAATACTGCAACGGGCTGCGGACAATCGTCAAGAGGGCCAGCGGAAACAGCTGTTATGGGTATCAGGGCACACGGGAGTTCGAGGCAATGAAATTGCACATGCCTCCACCCGAGAACTTTTGCACCGGGACTCCGCCGATTCCACCACAGCGCAACTTCTCGCTGACCAGGACGACCCCCAGCTCTTCCTCTGATATTCTGAGATCCTTCAACACATTCGGCTTAGTATAGACGCACTATACCCCGGCCTGATATAAAATTAGATAAGGCAACGCTGGTCGCATGACGACGATTACATTGTTCTTTCCGAATCCTTATGTCTTGTCCGAGGTAGATCCTATGGCGTACAATCCGCAATGTAAATTCAGTTCCCAGATGGGCGCGTTATACCACATGGTCTGGGCTTGCCCACAGAATCCGAAAATATCGGTCAAACATAATCCGACGATAGTCGAGTGGGAGGCGACCCTTTCCAGCTCGAACCCAGAACAGCACCAATCCCTGGTCAACCGAGCACTGACGGCGGCAAAATCCAATAGTGTTCCGGACTAGGAGGTCCGACCACAAAAACGACTTTTAATTTTTGACTAATATATTGTTTCATTTTCTCTCGCTTATAATGAGAATAATCATCGATGGTTTCTGCATATTTTATACTAGTCTCCCTGTAGAGTGGGGTTTACCCGCCCACGCGCCTCTCCCCTCACCGGCAGGAGACGACGTATGCGGTGCGCGAGACGTGTACGGCTATGATCGCGCCTCTGCCGTTCGAATTTTGCGTCAGTGTGCTTCGACAGAAGCATTTTTCTTTTGAAGAGACGTGGCTGGGTCTTGTGATCACTCGAGGAGGGGGGGGGGGGATGGCATACACCAGCGGCAAGCTGACCGAGGGGACAGGCTACTCAAAAATGACTTGGAAAGGTCGACACTTTGTCACGTGGTAAAAATGAACAGCCATTGTACCCTCAAGCGTAAAAATTTGCCGCATATCTACTGGCTTCGCTGCAAATGACGTCGAAATACGATAGTAATCAGCCGCCCCTGATACGTAACACCCTCTCTTCTCCCCCCTCCCACTGCTCACGCTTTTCTCCTCCCCTCTCACTCCTCCCATGATGGAAGCAATGATGGTTTTGCTGAATTCAGTTCAAATTTCCCGCATTCGCCCTGCTCTCGCAGCATCTGTTGGGCCCTTTTATTACTGTTGGCTTACAGCCGGCTACACAGCGGCGGCTTCAGTCGGCTTGTTTTTAACGCATAGCGGATCTTCGATACTATTTCTAGCGCGTTGATCTTTTTTTAATTTGCAGCATTTCTTTCGAAGCCTGGTAACAGCCGTATTCCTTAAAGCGATTGTCAATTTCGTCTTTCTCTTTCTCTCTATCTGCGTTTCTCTTTCTTTCTCTCTCTATTTCTTTAAATGTCTCTTTCTCTCTCTCGCTGTCATTTTCTATTTCTCTCACCCATAGCAAATTCTGCTACAATCGTAGGTAAAACGCAATCATATGTTTTCCATAAATTGTAGGTGTATAGCCTAGTGGGTATGACGATCTTTTAAAGCGGAACAGTGCTTCTTCTGTTTTTCTGTGTGTGACTCATTGTACTCACCTTTCTATGACTATGCACAATTAATGAATGTTTTATTGGATGACATGTTAATCTATTAAATACCATGAAGGGAAAAAAAGTGGGTATGACGATCGCTTTCGGACCATGGGTAACCGGGTTCGATTCCCGTCGTGCCAAGAAAGTTTATTTTATTTTTTTATTTATTACTCTTGGTCTCTGTCAGTCTCTCTTTCTTTCTCTCTGCACCTCCTCTCCTCGTGCTTCGTTTGACCGGGCGGTTGAATCGAGTGATCGACAGACAGACAGACCAAGTTTTTCGCGCTATGGTAACCGAAGAAAGACATTCGTCTTTAATAAACTGCTTTATGAATACGGGCCTCAGTCCCTAGCTGGTGCTGCAATGTCGACAGTTTTGGAAATAAAGTGGAAGCAGGGAGAAGCGCAATGCAATTTGATGTATTATTTGACGATCCTGCGTAAAATATTGTCCCCCCCCCCCCCATGTGCAATCAGCATTTTGTTTTTTGTAATTTCCTAGCGGACATTTATTTGTTCGAACACAGGAATCATTTTACGTTATATTTGCGTGAAAACTAACGCTAGTTCTTCCCCTTCTCTCTTGCTCCTGTGCTGCGGTACGTAAATAATTATGTCAAGCAAGGCCAGCAACAACTTTTATGTTGTTGCAGCTGATACATAAATTGTATAGTACCTGTTCTCTTGTTCCCCTTTAGCTTGTACATTTTGTTATTGCTTCGGACATTTCGCGTAACTTGGTCGTTTCAGGTAGATTTCCTGAACAGGTGGGCGTTAAACTTTTGTGATAAACCGCGATGTTGAGGTGACTACTTAAAACATTCCTTGATTACTTTTTTCATTTCTTGCCTCTACACATCATGTTCCAACCGCAAAATTGAAGCCGTGATGTAGTGAAGCTATTTTTATTTCGCTGAAATATAGAAGCGCACAACTTTCAACATATCCGGCCCCAATGTGTCCTGCTAGAAACATTGGTGTTTCAGTTGAAAGTTTACTAAAAGTCTGCGTCATGCAGTTTTGGATCATTGGAATTGTAACGCGAATAATATTTTAACAGATTTCGGGAGACCGCTATCTCGAAGGAGCAATAGTCTTACACTTTCTGCAAGGCAAATAAGGGCTTTACAACCAGCTCACGTTATCATTCGCAATTTAAACATGCGCCCCATGAAATTAATTAGAGGTTGTTTATTTAATATACCCTGCTCCGACACTTAATACATTGTATTTGTCGGCACGGGATAACAACTGTTAGTTTTATTAGAAAAATAGAAAAAAAAGTCCAGCCAGCGCACCCTTAATCTCAACCAAAAGCATACTCAAGTACATTTGTGTGCCATTTCTAGAGTAAGAAGGAAGATACTGACATGCAGTTATAATATGTAATTTTTTCTTGCACTTGGCCACTCCACCTTCTTCTCACTTGCCTTCTGATTTTCAAGCGAAGCTTTCTGTGCCCTTTCCCGCTCTGCCTGGAGACAACTCTAGATCAAGACCTCACCCACTACCACGCTATCCACCACATTCTATGTAACCTAACTAATGCCCCTAATGCAACGCATAAGCATCACTGTATCACCTCACCTTGGCATGCTCCAGTCAGAGATAATTCCTCTTTCCGCCGATTCAAACACGTACGTGTGATGAGCGGATCTTAGATGTATTTTTATCATACATGTTCGCTCAAAGTGATCAATATTAGCGAACGTTCCTCAAGAAGACAAGTTCCCTTTCCCTCTTTTTTGCATCGCGTTACAAGCCCTTGCAACAAGCATTGTAAAGTTCCAATTAGCACACTTGAGCGAGTTGCAAACAAGAAAAAAACTTTATACTTTCAATTTCCTTGTGCTGCAGTAAAACATAAGCGTACAACGTTCGCACATCCGGTTATATGATAGGCAGGTTCACGCGAAGTTGACCCAATATTTATCTCTATGCTCCACGTTGCCACTCAGAGACAAGAATACTCGCCTAAAATATCGTTTTTTTTAAGCATAGCCACCGTACATGAGTTAAAGTACCAACATTAAATACGTCGTATCCAATATCATGGACTATGGCCAGGATTCACAAATATAAGAGTGGAAAACCAAACGAAGCCTGTAGCTCAACATTGCAGCCGAAAATAGATGCCACTGCCACTTCTCCTTTATCATATATTATATGAAAGTAGAACATAGAGTCACATGAGAAGCTTAACGCTGGCTAATGCTCCATACGCGTCATGAGGGACCCAAAAAAGACAAAGAAAATGGAAGTTGTTATAAAGCCGCAAGATAGCTCTCTCGAAGAGGATTCCACAGGCCATGAGGGGGTTGTGTGTTTTGACTACGACCAGGGAAAAGTTTTTTCTACTTCCACATTATTTTCCTGAAGCTTTGTTAGAATTGTGAAGCTGATAACAAATTTATTCCTTTTTTTAATATTCACAGAAAATTTTGTTTAAAGAAACGATGCTGATGCTTAGTTTGAAATTAGTGTATTGTAGTTTCGAGTCCGTGTGAAATCCAGCGAACTTATACGAGGCTCTTCCACAGGCTTCGCTGTGTGTTGCCTTGGTGCACTAGCACATGCGTCACATCCAAAGCGCGACTCGACATAGTGATTTCTGCGAAGAGCCTTAGACGATGGAGCCCATTCTTTTCGTTCGTCCCCAATATCACTATGCACGGCAGTCATTGACATTTTAGCCGATTGACCAAACGTAATCAATTACGGAAATTTTACTCGGTCCTCTATCGGTCATCCTAACAACGAAGTGAGCCATCAAGACTCCCTTATAAATAATTAGCAACGGAGGCTTGTAATCAATTACGGAAATTTTACTCGGTCCTCTATCAGTCATCCTAACAACGAAGTGAGCCATCAAGACTCTCTTATAAATAATTAGCAACGGAGGCTTGGATTCACAGCTGCGAATGGGCCCATCTGAAACAAATGTGTATATGTTCATATCCAAGTGTCTATCCCTACCATCACTCCTAATACTCATATTTATATTCTCCTGCCTTTGCTTCTAAGCAGGGTACACTAGGCAACTGTCACTACAGACCAACACCTCTGGTTTCCCGCAAGTGAATTTTCCGCTCTACCCCATGTATCGAATTATTTTGAAGCCTTCAGGAACGATTGTTCGGTCTTCATCTTGCCACTAGGTAATACATATCGGATATTTTTTTTTTTGCTGAGTTTCGTGTCCGAGTACGGGGTTTCTGTCTTCATGTTTTGCCCAACACTGAATGACAGGCATCAAGCGTATTTTGTAGTTTTACAGCAGGAACAGAGGATAAAAAAATAGCGTAGCGTAGCTTGCACTGGAGGCGCAATGCTGGCGAGGCAGCGGACCTGATGGGAACCTAGCTACTCCTGGCTTTTGGGCTAGGCTAAGCACTACCAAGTCAGTCCCAGCATTTCGCGGAATTTATTGATTACGAATAGATATTGATTGCCTATCGATCGATAGGCTATCGCAAGCTATTGGCCACATATATGGGCTAGACTAAGCACTACCAAGTCATCCGCAGAATTTCCCGGACTTTATTGATTATTTGTCGATTATCAATTAGCTATTGATTGGCTATCGACTGGCTATCGCAACGTATTGGCCACGTATTTGGGCTAGGCTAAGCATCTCCAAGTCGTCCCCAGCATTTTCCGGAATTTATTGATTATTGATTGATGCTCGATTAGCTATTGATTGGCTATCTTTGACTGTCTAAGCTTAAGTAGTGCCAACCACGCTTAGCTAAACAGCCAGGCTCAGCTTCGCTAATTCGCAGGTGTATGTCCAAATTCGCTTGGACCCTTTCTGCACTGCCACCAGGATCGGCCCACATTTTTTATTGACAGATTACGCTCGTCATAAACAGTTCCGCTGTTAAAAAGAAGTTTGGCACACGAATCACTTTCTTTTGAAAGCATGGTCAGAGGTGTAAGACACGGTGCAAAATACGCAGCTGCAGTGGTATGACAAAGGTAGTCTAAGAGGATATGAAATGCATTACTCTGCTTCCCATTGGACCACAGTTGTCTGTAGAAGGTCCACACAAAGCCACAGATGGCATGAGGTGGAAATTGCGTTCAGTGTTTTGCGTTGTGTTGCCAACCAGTTGTTGAAAAATTTTCCGCAAAATGTTTCCCCTTTGGCTGAGCGCCGCTATTCTCGGTGTATTTTGCACACTTCCATTAAAAAAAAAACGTTTCCCTCGACTATTGGTAAATTTCCTCCTTAAGGGTTCAAAAAATCGAGTCCTTCGTTTTTGCTGATTGACTAACGTAGAACCAGGGCGAAAGTAAGAAAAGAAATTTGAACATTTATTCATTGTTGTCGCTAACATGAACATACTTTCAGGGAACGCCATCACGACGAGGGCTTACCTGAAAAACAGATGCTACTCGCAGATCGTAAAGCAGGGGGACGATGACGAGTGAAACCACGGCAGCCGACAATGGTATGCCAGCCAATGCCCAGTCAAGATGGAAGCCGTATGCGTAGTAGTGGCCTACGAAGCTCACAATGCCAACGGCGGTGGCCACTGACGCCAGCACGGACACTGCCAATGCGGTAGCCGGTAGACTGCGACCACCCAGGAAGGCCTCGAGAACGGCAGATGAAGTTCCTCTGTCACGAGCATTAACCTGTGGTTGAAAAGAATTAGAGGGCACTGTCGTCCATGCTATTGTCTGTTGCGATGAATATGTACGATGAATTGAAATTGATATCGGAGCGCTGCGGGCTGGGTTAAGAGACAATGCTCGTGGCCCAATCGACAACACAAGGACGTCCAGTCAACACAACGTTAAGCCTGGTGCCATGAACCTAGCAACAAGTGCGCTTTTACTCGGTCATGGCTAGACAGTCATGCGCTGAAGTGTTCTGGACAGCAATCTGGACGAGATGTGTGGGTTCAAATTTGGTGCAACGTTGCACGATATCATATATGGCTGAAAAGGTGAAACTCCTGAGCACTTCGCACTAGAGCAGACCTCAAACAGAAGTTTACGCCACAAGAATGATACAGCTAAATTACTGTTAACAAAAAAACATCATTTAAACTCATATTCTATAAAACAGCGCGACTCCCCGCACCTGTACAAGCAAACGCCATACTGTGAAACATAAAAAGATTTCCTTAAAACGCGACGTCACCGCTTCACAATGGTCATAAAGGATGGCTTTTTTAATAAGGTGTTTTTGCCGCAAGTCTTTTCTCAGTTTTTCGACATACAGCACATGCTTGGCACTAATGGCGCGACCCCAGATTCCAAAATTGCAAGAAAAGGCGGGAACAAAAGGCCCGCATCACCTAGTCAAGTGGTATCCAAGCATCGTTAACATTCAGATCTTGAGTTCGACTGAAATAATTAGCTGTGAATGTCAGAGCTGTTATGGAGTTCATGTAGCCATATCAGAACTGCTGGCAGGGCAGGGAAACAGGGAGGTCAGTAGGTCACAACTGAACTGGCTGCATAAGTAACCTCACTAAATACTTCGTACGTTCCACTCAATCACTACTGGCCGCATCATCCATGCACTTGGCTTTTCTGAGCAGTTCCATCACATGTGGAGCACCCCATTGATCCTCGGATTGGTTCATTTTCGGGCAAGAGGCAAAAATTGAAATGTTCAACGAATGATATATTCCTAATTTCAAGGCTACAATTGTTATCTGACACTGCGTCTGCTACTTTATTTGAAAATGTGGGCCCGGGTACCATTAAGCACTTCCACATTCCGCGAACTTGTTTGAATGCATTACCATTCTTAGGGTACTTCGCGCGCTCTCCACGGGCTATCTACGTTTGTATGTTTGTATCTATGTATCTAAATATGTTTGTATGTTTCCATCTAACAGTTTTCGCGCCTGCCTGAGTCGCTGGGTCGTACTTGGACTAGTGGTTAGCCCACCCGTCTGCTATGCTGAGGTAAGAGGGTGCGAAACTAAACATCGGATTAACTTGGGTTACTGCTGAGGGAGGTATGCAATGCTTAATTGCTTTAGAGAAATCATACTAATGATAATTTAGACTAATAGTAGTAATGTGAGTAATGACATTTTGAGAGCACGCCGCCACCCATAGCGGTGCCACAACAACAGTGAAATCAGTTGCTAGGCTGGTTCTTTTATATGCGAAATGCTATGGATGTCACTCCCCAGGTCGCAAGCTGCCGTCGGTGCGCAGCTTGTGCAACAGTAATGTTTATCAGGTAGTGTGTGCGGGGAGCGCTATCTGCATCCCATTGTGATCACGAGCACCTCATCATAAATTATGTGGTTTTGATTATTCTGTTGCGCTTGTTATTTATTGAAACGTGTGTTGTTGTGTATGTTGTATGCGTGATTCTAAAGAATGTATGCACTGTTTGCTTCACTTTGCTGACTTCTTGAACCCTGTGCGTACGAGCCACTGATCCTGGCCGTAAACTGCCGCCGGCATCGGCCTACGTTTTTCTGACGGACGCGGGCACGAAAAATTTACGATCAACTAGAGGCTGGCAGCTGCGCAGCAACACTGAACAGTAACTCGAAACTAATGGAAGTGTATTAGAAGGATAACAATAAAACTTAATAGATTGCGTTCGAAAAAAACACATATTCAGTGGTCTGCGGGTAGTCCATTGCGGTTATTTTTACCGGTGTACACAAAAAACAATGCTCTCGCACAGTTCGGTGTTATCATGTCAGGTGTACAGAAATCTTGAGACGGAGAGGTAAGGTGTGTGTGAAATGTTTTAGGGAAAAGTCGACAAAAAATGAATTATTCCTGAATGTACTTATAATTTTAAACAGATCACCAATATTTTGGAATTTGACACAGTTTGCGGTGTCTGTGTCTGTTCTCGGTAGCCTCTTTCTCGCCAACTTGCCTCGCTGGTAGTCCAAGGTCTAGACTCTTATAGCTATATATTCCCGTTGCTGTGTTGAGGGAGCCGGTCTTATAAGCAACCACCAGGGCGGCTTGAGTCGCCGGGTACGTGACAAAAGGTATGTGCTGTTCAATGAAACGTTCTGACCCCATCTTGAGTCACAGGTTATGCGCAACTGGGGATGTACCGCTCATCCGCAAACATTTTTGACACCAACATGGTGTCTGGGTTCGGGCCGCATTTCAATGACAAAAAATGAGTTAGAATTTTGAGCCCGTGTCATGGTACTAACAAAATTTTGTCTAAACTTAAAGTTAGACACGCGCCACGCGTGGATTTCGCGTCATCGTCCTTGGTGGGACAGGAGGTCCAGATGGCAGAGCGAGAGATGAGCTCTTCTGCGGTACTCACTTCATACAATGCGTGTTTAGACGTTGACAATACAGTGTGTTGCTACATTGCTTCGACGCTAATTGCATTACCGTCATCATTAATCGTGAGATAGCGGCAGCTGAGGTTCTTTAAAAATTTAATACCATTCATTTACCGTTATTACATCTCGTTATCGCATTGGGGGCGAACAGAAGAAATAGGTTACTACGCCTCTAAAACCCTGTGAGGTAGAAATTGGCTGAGATTCATATTTTCTAGATGACGAATCCCATAGGCGGTGAGCCGGAGCTGCAAATATAATATATCCGTCCACACATAGCACGTGCGTCTATCACGTATCCCGCGTGTAAGCTTGCAGACGTTAGATATTTTTCCGGTATTCTTGCGCGATGAAACTCTCGATTTTTTTTTCGCAGGAGGGAACCATTGACAAAAAAAAATCCCGTATGAAATTTGGTATATACAGGCATGTCTCAGCGAATACTTTCAAAATTTATTTAAGGTTGCCTGTGGCAGATAGCCCGATTCTAGTTAATGAGCTGGTCTACTTGAAGAGGCGGACATTACCTGCACAAACATTGAAATGCATAATCGACTAATTAGAAAAAAATTAATAATTAAGTTTTTAACTAATTACCTGATGGCCCATATTGCAATTTACAAATTGTAGCCGTGGAGTTCGCAAGAGGGGTCCACTTAGAATTAATTCTCAGGATGACACCTGTTTCAAGATATTAACGCCCGAACTTTGCGGAGAAATGCATTGACGTTCCACTTAATTTTGTGCTTCAATGCAAAAAGCGACGTTTTGTGGAGAACCTAACTGGAACGCCAATGCATTTCTCCGCAAAGTTCAGGAATTTATATCTCGAAACTGGTGTCATCCTGAGAATTCGTTCCAAGTGGATCCGCCTTGCGAACTCCACGGCTACAATTTTTAAATTGCAATATGGGCCATCAGGTAATTAGTTAAACACTTAATTAGTGAATTTCTGTTAATTTTTCGATTATGCATTTCAAATTCTTGTGCAAGTAATGTCCGCCTCTTCGAGTAGACCAGCTCATGAACTAGAATTGTGCTATCTGCCACAGGCAACCTTTAAGAATTTTTGAAAGTGTTCGCTGAAACACCCTGTATAGTCTTTCATGTTTAGAGGCTCTGCCTTATTTTTATTTTTTTCCAGAAAAGTACGCCCGATATTTATAATTGCAGAACCAGAGCCTTGAACTCAGGAATATCATAAAAAATGCGGCACAATACGATTAAGAATAACATAAATATCAGCAGGCCTGCGAGTGGCACAAGGGGTTTTGAGTGCAGTGCCTCTGTGAGAAGGCCATCGGCAGCTCGTTCGTATGGGCTTTGTAGTGCTGGTAAAGGCCGCGGTTTGCTGTGTGGTGGCATAGACGAAAACTGATCTGAATCCACCACCATCTTACGGTAAATTGGCAAAAGAATACCTCTGGATGAATTAGCGCACTTTTGCGCATGCATAATGGAGAATGTTTACATTGCATGCAGAATCAGCGGGCAGGGAGGCAACGAGTATCAAATTTCACGGAAGGCTTTTCAAATGAGAGTTTGCACAGTTTTGTGATGTTTGGGTGACGAAAATGCATACAAAACACTAGTACTTGACAATTTTTTTACCTCGCTTTCAGCATTTCCATACTGATGGCCTATCAACAGCCGGTGTGAGCTCATAAACTGTAGCTGATCATTCAGTATAAAAACATACATACCTGACGCCCACTTCCTCTGAAGGAGAAGTAGAGTCCTGTGAAGTATCCTGCTGCCGTCAGGACAGAGAACACTACAATGTCAACAATTCCAAGGGTCTCCTCGACAAACATGTTGCTCGCTGCTGATTCCGGCACGTCCACCGATAGAGACGCTTCGATACAAATAAATTTTCCTATCCTACAAAATAATTACAAAGCAGTGAGCTGCAACTTCCCACGAGCAGACCATCAAACTGAGCTGGTAACGACATGTTCCTGTGCATGCATGATATTCAGTGCAAAAGGGATCAGACCGAATGAAATAGCATCTCAATGAACTCGGGCCCCTGTCTCTCAGCTTGTGTCTATATCAAGCACTTCATACGTAAAAGAGTCGACACTAGCGGGGTGGTATAGGCTAGCGATTAACATACTACAGTGTTGTTCAGTAACCTTGGCCGTACGCGTGGCCTTTCCGGATGTAGAAGCAGTGAATCATTGCCGTCACTTCCTCTGGTTGAAAAGGAAAACCTCGGCCTCAATTCACATCGATAAATGTTTGTCCTTTCCTCTGCAGATGTGTTCCACGTGGGAATTATGCCAAGCACGAGTGAAATGGCTGTGTAAAGGTAATATAGTGGTGTGCGAGCGCTATCTCTAGAAAAAAAAACCTGAGCAGCTGTCGCATCACCACGCAGCACGACACTCCTTCTCTGTATTCTGGCGGTTTTCACTTCTCGAGTTGCTACAACACATTTTGGAAAGTGAAAGCAGCTCCGCGTGGGTTGTACTGAGAGTAGTATTTAAAAAAAATTTCGTACGAAATGCAAATGTATGTCTTTGTGTGTGTGTTTGCGAGAGAATTAGGGTGACCATCGGACAATGTTTCGTATAGTGTAGTTCGCTTGTACGGCCCATGCGAAGGACGGCCGTGATCGGTCGCCGCAATGACATCGGCTTTTCGTGATCTGCGTACTACAATACACTTTTGTGGTTCTACGCGCAGCCGAGTTCACGGTATTCCACACTGCGCCACGACATGCAAGCGGCTAGTGAAGCCTCACCCGCAGTCTTGCCAAAGTCGAAGCGCGTACTGCTTCGGAAGCTTCAAGTTTTTAATTAGCGCTTGCCCAACTTGCCTTTTGTTTTCCGCGGCTTTTTCAACTGCGTTGGTGTGTGTTTCCGTATGGCGCAAACTCAGTGCGCAATGCGCGTATATTTTATGTTGCATATTCAGACCCATCGGTTCGCTGCTGTCTCAGACGGATTCTGCGAAAAGGAGCTTGTGCGGCACACATATCTACCAAGTGCAGCGATTTGTGTTGTCAGCTTGCTTATTAGTCAAAGAATGTTGGATGTTGGTCCTCAGGTGCGTCTGATCATTTCGCCCTGCGTATCGGTATAGGTTGTGTCGCTAAAATACGCCCCTCAGAACGATTTGTGGCACAGCAACCTAATATTTAAGGCGGAAAATTATTCTAATGTGGCGTGAGCAATTCGAACAGCCTGTTTCTATGCTAAATTGAGCAGCACAGTCTGTGCACATAATTGCATTCATTTAATCAATTTTCTGAAATAAACTTCAAACTGCATACATTTTCATTGGGAAATCTGCACAGGCATTTCCTTGTAGCAAATTTTCTATGGAATCAGTAGGTTGAATATTAAATATTCATTATTTATTTGGTGTACAATCTGCTCCTTTCAGGCAGTTACAGCCAACAATTTTTCTTCTGTATGCAAACACTGTAACTGCGTTTTATAGTCATGTGTATTGTATATGGTTGGTCAGTGCTGAAAAGGACAAATTGAATAGATTTGAGAAGACCTGCACATTCGTCTGCTTGGTCAGGCTTTTAAGTATTTTAGGGACGTGTTCATGTGTGGCCTCTTCAGGTGATGTCTTAGGAAATCGTACTCATACAGCAATTATGTTTCACTGCATTAAGGGAAATCGCCTAACCAATCTCATTTTTTTCTTATTGTTTCTGGCCATTATTGCTATTAGCCGGCATGTGATGCGTTCTGCTAGAATTGTACCACATCCAATTTTATTCACTCAACTTTGATCCAGAAAGTTCTCTCTGGATCATTAGTGCGTATGTGCAAAATTTTTTATTATGATTATGGGCTTTTACGTGCCAAAACCACGATATGATTATGAGGCACGCCGTAGTGGGGGACTCCGGAAACTTCGACCACCCGGGTTTCTTTAACGTGCACCTAAATCTAAGTACATGGGTGTTTTCGCATTTTGCCCCCATCGAAATGCGGCCGCCGTGGCCGGGATTCGATCCCGCAACCTCGTGCTCAGCAGCCGACCACCATAGCCAATGAGCAACCACGACGGGTAATTGTGTTGCAGCAGAAAAGAAGGGGGTGTAATTGCAAACCGACTTAACTATATGACACCGTGAAGTAACTTGTTCTGAATTACAATTTCTGAAATAAAGAACTGTTTGAATGAACAACCTCGTTCTTTTTTAGCTCAGTGAGTTGTGTCCTACTTTTTGAGATTTTTTCGCTGACACGTTCTATGGGTGTATGGCTGTCATTGTATTGCTTTAAAGCTTCTGCATTAAGCGTGCTTGTGGTACCTGCGACATTTTCTCAAAGCAAGTATGCTTCAGATAAATGTGCATTCTTGCAAATTATGGCGCACATGTTGCGGTATATGTCTAAAAAGTTGTTCAAAAAAGCAGCTTTTATATAGCTTCAGTAACTCACTGATTGTGGCTTCAGCTGTTTCAGCGGCAGCTGTAGATAAGTCTAGTATTGAGTGCTTGCTGTTTAGTTTCAGGTGTGTTCACAGCATACAAGTCTACGTGCCTAAACATTAAAGAGCCAGAGGCCACGTTGTTAATACAGCGACTTGAGCATCAAGAAAAAAAATTTGTCGTGGTTTCACCCGAAAGGCGAATCACCCATTGCGATAGCCAATTAGTAGAGAACTGTACGGAGAAAGGATAGTAGTTTTATCAGTGGTATAAACTTGGACATGCAGCAGCACCAGCAACGCGCAGAACTGTTGTCGACGCCGTCAGCGTTTTGCCCGCGTTCGCACCGAACGCGCGCGGTGTTCTTATATAAATACGTATTTGGTGCCGCAGCTAAACGACGCCTCCCCTCCCTCCCTCCCGTCCCCCCACAGTCTTCCGCGCGACGGAAAAAGTTGCGTTTGCTTTGTATATATGGAAAGGAGGAAAGAGACGCATAATTCTGCAGCCCTTCAGGGAGCACGGCGCAGAACGCGCGTTTGCTCTCCGACGTGCGTTCGCTCCCCGTGAAAGCGAGCGTCCCTCGCACCATTTCACTCGCACATACAGCGTCCGGAGTGCGGCGACGATTTCATCGCCGTTGACGTCATACGGAACATCACGGCGACGGCGACGCCGACGGCAGAAATCTGCTTTGGAGTGTCCATATAGTTGCTATCGCAATAAAGAATGCGATAACAAAGGCAGCAAGAACAAGTACTCAGAAGAAACTCTTTATTGTCAGAAGGATGCAAGAATAATAGATCCCTTCCACGAGATGCACGGAAGGCAGTTAATAGCAACAAAAACAAAGATCATACTCATATGTCACAGTCATTTAATAAAGAAATGTCACAGTTAGTGATCAATTGCGATAGCAAATTAGTAGAGAGCTATACGGAGTAAGGCTAGTACTTTTATCAGCTGTATAAACTTGGACGTCTAGCAGCACCAGCAACGCGCAGAACTGTTGCCGACGCCGTCGGCGTTTTGCCCGCGTTCGCGCCGAGCGCGTGTGGCGTTGGTGACTGTTGCCGGTGCCTCTAGCGGCGACTCGAAGTTTTTGGACGAGATCAGAACGGGACACTCGTCGAGCAGCGTCGGAAGTCTTTACCCCCTTCTCGACTCGCAACGTTTTTTTATATAAATACGCATTTGCTGCCGCAGCTAAACGTCGCCTCCCATACCTCCCTCCCATCCCCCCACGGTCCTTCGCGCGACGCAAGAAGTCGCGTTTGCTCTCCGCCGTGCATTCGCTCCCCGTGAAAGCGCACGTCCCTCGCGTGCTTTCACTCGCACATACAGCATACGGCGCGCAGCCACGATTTCATCGCCGTTGGACTTCATACGGAACCTCACGGTGATGGCAGCGCTGACGGCAGAAATCCGCTTGGAGTCTCCGTATAATTGTTATCGTAATAAAATTACATTTAATTACTGTGTATGCATACTAATTACTGTGCAAGCCTTGTGTCATTTTGCTAGCACTTCTGTCCAATACTGTTGTGTTCCCGAATGTTGGCTCACATTTGCAGGCAGAAACAGCCGCAGCTACATCCATCATTCGCGCATCACTCAATCAGGACACTTGCACACCTTGCTGGAAGAAAAAGGAGCCACACTATAGCCTTCTAACAATTCTAGGCGATTTGGTTGAGAGAGGCGTTTCCACTCGCGCTAGCCTAGGCCAGCATTGCCTTGGAGCATGCCCATCAGTGGCGTAGCCAGGAGACCTCACCGGTGAAGGGGTTACCCTTGCCCCCAAACCCGACATATGCTCGCGTACCCCCACACACTCCTCTCAAGATCAAATGTGAGCCACACATACACACGCGCACACACCATGAAATACCTGACTATGGCACTCGTGATTGTTACACGAAGTAGAAGTACAGATCGTTGGTCTCGATATCCACCAGTCCGGAACAGGATTAAAGTGGCTAATAAAATATGTCGCTGTTTCACACGAAAGGCGAAGCATCAATTGCGATAGCAAATTAGTAGAGAGCTATTCGGAGTAGGGAGAGTAATTTTATCGGCTGCGTAAACTTCGACACATTCGCTTACTAACTGAATTAACAATCGTGGTCTCAGCGCGCACAAGCAAACATGAATAGATGACACTGAATGGCCACAGACGACGACTGTCAAAACGCTGGCAGCAAGCGCAGCCGCCGCAGCGGGCGAAGGTTCGTGCGGTCTATCGTTTCAACGGAAACTGAGCGGCGAATGCATAGCGCATACAAAGGTCAGAGCCGTGTAGAGATAAGAGACGATGCGGGCGACCGCCACAAGCGGGCAAAGTGCAAACCCATTTGTTGGCAGAGTAGCAGCTGCCCCCCTGCCTCTCTCCCACGCTGCCTTCCCGCTTTCTTGCTTTCGCTTTGGGCGACGCATTCGGTGTCTCAGCACATCGTCGCCCCGCCTCCCTCCCTCCCATACCCCCGGCCTTTTGCGCGACGGTCGCGTTCGCTTTCGGCCGTGCGTTCGCTCTCCGCGATAGCGCACGTCCCCCGCGCGCTTTCACTGGCGTATACGGCACGCGGCGATGATTTTATCGCCCTTGGACTTTATACGGAAACTCACGGAAACGGCGACGCCGACGGCAGAAATGCGGTTGAAGTGTCCATATAATTGCTATCGCAATAAAATAAAGAAGACACCAAAGTCGACCCTTGATATGAAGGATTGCTCCTAAATGTGGAGGAGCATATACTGAGGTAGCCGGTAGCATTGCTTGGTGTGTACTTGAGCCCCGCATTATTTATCAGGCTCAGTTTTACTGGCTGCCACTGAAGTTGTAGAACCAGATTGGGGGGGGGGGGAGATCATTATTCAGAATCCGTTTAGGGCAACAGCTGTTCTCCCTCACCTTACCCCTCTATTCACTGAATAACTCGCCTAGCTGAACACCATAGCAGCATTGGCTCTAAAAGATGTACGACCATGTCAATTAAGGAGATTTAGTGTTGCAGTTGCTTCTGAGCAGTTTGAATATTTACCATGCACATCACTATTGCAGTGCCTCAAATAGATTAGCTGCCCCCTGCAAGTGCACTTGCACGACATATACGACATTGCTTGGCTACAAGAACAGACCTAAGGCCTTGGTACTGCTGTACACAAATGTTCCTTTGGACGAATGTATTATGTACAGATGCTGCTATTACAGGCGGTGGAAGCATGGTATAGTTCAGCCTTACACAGATTCTTCTTTATGAAAATAAGAAATATATGATGTATGTCTACAACTCTACTTGAACTCCATACCATACAAGTGTGCTGAACAGGGCTGGTACATGGTACAGCCATACATAACGCCAAGGAGGCAGCCTCATATTTATCAAACATCGCCCAATTATAGACGTACACTAATTACTTGACCTTTATTAAATAGCTGAAGCAACTGAATAAAGCCGCATTACTTTGTAAGAAGATACACAAGCTTCACAATACCTCACTTTTTAAAGTTCGCCTGCACTGGGTACAAGAACACAGCTCTGGCCCTCTGCATGCCATGGCCGATAACAAAGCAGGCAACATGAAGAACATGTATCTACCTACAATTCTTGTACCAGACTCACTTACCATTTTCCTACCAAAGAAATCGCTCCGGCGAGGCAGACATGCTTTTAGGCCCAAATTTCGCAGCCCTAGCGGCATCAGGTTTGCCAGCAGTCAGGTACAAGGTATTCTGAATGGCAATTTACCATCAGGAAACATGTTCTTTAGCAATGCGAGCACAGGGATTCTGACTCATTGACCAGTGGATGGAAAGAAATGCAATTGCTGCTTGAACGAAGGTAGTAATATTCTGCAGTTGTAGCGAGTCAGTGTAGCTTCCTTAATAATGTTTCACAGCAAGTCTGTACAAATGATCATTATAGACAGGATATTAAAAGTCTAAGTGTGCTATCCACTTGCGCTGAATGCGACCTTAAATAAAGCATCGTGTGTAAAACTAGCCAATGTTCTTTCAAACGAAGCATCTTTCAGTGAGTAGCATTTTGCCTTTATTATTTTTTGAAATACTTAATAAATTTCCCGAATAGATGATTTTGTCACATTAATAGTGTATTAACAAGCATGGCACCATCAATACGGCTGTGAAAAGGTAGTGGTGTTGTGTCATTGCCTCCAAAAGGCCTGGTTAGTCCCTGTTGCTGAGCCGACCATTCAGGCCACCCCACCTCCACACCACCCGTATACCGTGCACTCCATGCTTGGTTACAAGTTTATTAGCCTGTTTTCAAACAAACTAATAATTTGTTGGTTTTTTTTGCTTTTGCTTAGACGGCCTATTTTTAAAGCCTTATTGTTTTGACTACAATGGGCTCCAATGTTTAACTTAACTTGACTTGCAATATGCAATTTAATTCATCATGACTACTCGTAAAACAGAACTAAATATAGCAGCAGTGGATTTCGGCAAAATTATGCGCAGTAACTTAAACAGTCACTGGTAAAGGTTTAAAGTGGGTTGCTCAGTGGACTGAATAATATCAGTTGAAAAATAGGACTGAGTGCATTTTTATGCCTCTTGTGCATCCCGTATGTGTAAATGTACTCGTACGTTGCCTAACCGATTCATTTTCAGACTTTAGTGACATAGGTATGATGTCAAGTCTTATGCTGTTTCAGTCAATATTCTGAATATTTAAAATGAGCAAGCTAGAGACACCTATGGCAGTGTTTTATTTGTGGTAAGGGCGGCATCATCTATGTATAAACAGAATTCATGCTCGTCTCAGTGTTCTGATCTATGCCTTTTATTTACCTCTCCGTCTCTCTGAAAATAAGTAGCTGGGAATGGCATTCGCATTCCTACTCGCGTTTATAGAGGAGACATAAATGGGTTTCACACTGAGCCAACTCCTGTCCCTTATCCACATGTATTGGTATTGTCAAAACTGTTCCAGTTGTCTCAAAGCTAAGGAACATTCGCCCCTCATTAAATTCAAGCTTGGTCACTCATAACTTAGGATAAATTATACGTTTTCTGGTGTTTTCTTAGGTGCCATCTGCCTTCTCTCAATCTTTGTACGAAAGGCAGATACTGCTGATGCGATGCAGTTATCCTCATAAAAATAATATAATTTGCACATTTATTCTCTTGGCCTCTCGAGTGCATCATCCAACAAGAACACAAACACTTTCCTTATTAGGTGAACTCCTGAAAACAAAAGGCTTACAGCTGGTATCAATTCTCACGTGGTATCAATTCTCACGTACGCTTGTGCTTGGCACTTCAGCCAGTGAGAGTTGCAAGTATATCTTTTTTGCAACCACGCTTTTTATGAGATCTCACGAACTTTTTCAAGTACTAAAACAGATTATGCACTGTGCAGTGACAGCTAATTAAGGCTGTGCTTCTAATTCCTAGTGATCTGTATTGAAGCTTATGATTCGCCAATTACGTCCTGTTCTTAAGTTGGCTCGCATGTGCTCGCTGTATGTGACTCTAGAATGTGATAGCTCAGTTGCAAAAGCTGTAAGCGGCATTCTTATTAGGTATGTTTATTCATTTAACAAGCAGATTTTACTCAGTTGGTCATTTGACAAGAAATTTGATTGTTGTATCTTACACTGTAAAAAAATTCTTCAGCTTACGGTGAAAGTTGAAGGCAAAAAGTCGCCGGACACTTTTCCGTAAATGAAAAACGGAGTTTCCTTAAAACGGACAGTCTGTTAAAACATTTTCCGTCGAATGGGAAAAGGAGAGTTCCGTCGAATGGAAAACAGAGTTCCATCGAATGGAAAACGGTGATTTCCGTCGAATGAAAAACGGTGATTTCCGTCGTATGGAAAATGGTGATTTCCGTAGTTGGGATCACGGAATTGTCTGTATTTTCCAAATACAAAACGGTGAGCTCCGTAGAACGGAAATTTTGTAAATTGAGCCCCGTACTTTCCTAATTAAAAACGGACAGACCATGGTGAGGAAAGGTATGCGCATAAAACACACAAAAAGAACAAAAAGGAAGACAGAAACTCCTTTTTTTGTTTGTCTTGTGTCCATGTTTTCTATGCTTGCGTTCCTGTACCATGAATCTGTACGAACTTATTCAGCTTTATCTTGCTTCCTATCAACAAGTGCAAAATTTGTTTTGTAAATGATGATGCAGGTGCATATCTCCAGCAAATGAGAAATTGTTTGTTTCATTGAAATTAGTTACACTAATTTGTACATTACGACATTAGTAACTCACATCAGATAGAGCTTGAAACGGCGCAGAAATCAATTCACAAAAGCGGACATACACCACACTGAACAGGCTGTGTGATCACGTTTCCTCCTTGTGTAACTGTCTCCTACACCGCTTCATCTTCGTGTCAGTGTTGCCATGTTGCATTTGAGTTCTGTACATGACGTGTACAAAGCATACATACAAATTTGTGCCCAAAAAGCAACAAGCCACCTGAATCTGAACGAAACTGCGTGTTTATTGTGCTCTACTGAAAAAAACTAGCAAGATGAGACACTAGAAATGGGCTGACTAGAAGAAGGATTGGTTGAGAATCGGAATGACTGGTTGCTTGCAGATGCATCCTGCCTTGCCTGATAAGGGAAAAAATCACCAATCAATTAAGACTCTTTATTAGTAGTAAAATTTCGGTACAAGAGACATTGTTACAAGAGACACTCGGTTATGAGAGACATTTCAAAATGGTTTGGTTGGTTTTCCTATGTTCACCATGTTAACCACATTGCATACAAGAGACACTCGTTACTAAGGGCAACTTTATTTATGTCCCTATAGCAAATTCCTCGCTATTTTTAAGAGAGATAACCCAAACAGGCTCACGTAACACGGCTAACGTCGTACTAACCTCTATGCGCTGCAATTTTCACTCACTTGGCTCGATTTTGTTCCGTTCCGCAACCGGCTGTCATTCCTCGCATGGTTGAGACTACCAATTTCACTGAATTTTCTGCCATTATCCTTCTATAATCGTTGTCGCCCGCCCACACTGACTCTGCGACAGCACCATTGAGTTGGATTTCCGTCCCAGCGTATGCAGTGCTGGCCGCTTTGTATGCTGTTCGTCAATCTCCAGAGCCATTGCCAGGTCTCCATGAGACAGCTCTGTTCGCATCAAAGATGTGTTTAAACACACTTTGGTGCTGATGTATAATAAAGTGGTCTAGTCCGAATCCTCAGTGTTTTTAGAATTTTTGGTTACAAGAGACCTTGGTTACAAGAGACATGTTTCCCGGGTCCTTCGGGTGTCTCTTCTAACAAGGTTTGCTATACCACCATCATCACCGTTTTTAGTCAGATACATCAACAATAAATGATTTCCAAGTCACAAATGTAATTACCAGTGCTCTAAAAAATGTCATACTCTGCCTTGTCGGTATATGTTCCTAGCCTTATAACATAAAAAAACTTCAGATGAAACCTACCCAAGTCATTTGATTGCTCGCTCGGAACAGGCAAAGCCCTCACGTGCACATTGACATTCAGAGATTACATTTTCTGCATGTAGATAGAGCTACCACAACCACATACTGCGGACCACGGCTTTCAACTTTCACTGCTTCAACACAAAACCTTGCAGATTCCACTGTTTTTCTAAAACAATGAAGCACTCTTGAAACGAGCTCAAACCACTCATGTTGTACAATTCCGATGCAAAACAACCAAGTCAGAAGTACTGTCGAGATGACAAGCTTATAAATTAGTAACAATATGAAGAGAGCATGCCTTGCACCACAACATCTGTGCCTTTCAGCCTGTTTCATATTTCGTTTGTTTTGTCATGAAAGTATCAATGTGCAATATACTTTTTTCTTAAGCAATGATAATTGAAAGTTATGCTCGTTAGTGCGTCAACATACTATCTCCATCTCCTTAAAAAATTATATTTATGTGCTGTGTTCACAAAAAATTTGCCGTTTTGTCAGTCTCTGCTTTTAAAAGCAAACTGTAGCACTTTCGTGATATAAAGGAACCTGCAACAAGTACACATGGACCCCATATGTGGCAGCTACAGGCAGTACCGTTTATTCTGTCCATTCCTTGACTTTCAACCCCACAACCAAACAAATGATGCAACATGTCGTTCCAGACAGCGTTACTTCCGTCACATGCTCACTTTGGGAATTTTTTAAGAATCCCGCATCTCCTAAAGAAATTTTAAAGTAAAGCTCAAACTAAAGCAATGCCCTAACATGAGCGCTTCTCGTGGATTTTGAGAGTGAGCGAGGGCAGAGCTATTTGCCCCAAATGTCTGCGACTTCAATGGCAACAGGGCGGCTAAATTCCGTGCTGTTAATAGATGCAGAGAAAAACACACTGAACTTAAAATATGTGCAACGTGTTTTCAAAGGTTTACTTCATATCGTAGCAGGGATGCTCCGTGGTAATTATTTAGAATTCATGCTATTTGCCTGCAGTCTGTGCCAAAATATTCTTAGAGCCATAGCCACAACACTTTTTCTTTGGGATTAATCAAAATGCGGATTCGGCAAAATCCAGAAAAAATGCGTCCAATTGAACAAGTGCTTGTATATTTTATTTTCAAAGACAATTCTTTTTCTTGCGAAACTAACAATGAGGGTAGCTATAGGGGCTTGTTTGTATGGCATCTTTTATTTTGTTGTAGCGCAAGGCTGAACAACAGGTACAACAGAAATGCACATTTGACATGCGCAGTGTTAACTTCCAACAACAGATATATTTCCCGTTCTCGTCACTATATATACCCTCAAAACGTCTTACAACACGTGTAAAGGCTCGGTAAACAGGAACTAGAGAAGACCCGGAACCACACGCATGCAGTTTTTTTTAGCCACACAGATTGACACATGTACATAGTTTAACGCGAACAAAGATAATCAAGCTCTTTCGAGGATAATGAAATTGAAGGCTTACTAATGCATGCATCACCAAATGTTGATATGTTTCTAGTGTCTATAGTTAAGCGCATTATCTTGCGCCTGCTTCTATTCATGATAACTGCTTTTTGAATCTAGGTTTGCACTTCTATCTTTGGCAATGAAGGGCAAGAAAACCGCCAGCAGCCAGGGTATTTAATTTGTTATTGTGTTCTCATAGCCTGTCATTTATACATCTACCAGTTTGGCCAATGTAGGACCCTCCACACCCAAGAGGAATGCGGTATACAACACACACGATTTAATTAATGAATTTGCTTTTATCCTTCTTGCACGCAGTATCCGAAATTCTTTTTGACCTTGACTTCCTACACAGGCTCATAACTTTATTAGGCGTCAAAAAAACAACATTGATGTAACTCACTTCAGCAATCTTTAATCTGTGGGAGAAACTATGTATGTAGGGGATGGCACCAATCTTTTTCTTTATGTCGGTACTTGTACCATATACCTGTTCAGAACCTTTTTGCTGTGCCTTTTTAAGCAGTCCTGCTGCGACTGACACGAGCACGTGGCTCGGGTAACCAAAGCCGCTTAAACGTGAGGCTTGCCGTTCGAAGCTATCGTGCATTAGGTGCAGGATAGCCATGGCCATGGATAGCCAGATTAGATTCCTTGAAATTAATGTTGTGCTCACAGATAACACACCTGCTGATGTTAAGAACCTAGGGCAAGTAAGCCACTTTTACCATTTCATTCTGCGCATGCAAAACTTTGAATCACGAAGGAGTGTTTCAGTGAAGCGCTGAAGAAGCCATGCCGGCACCTAATGCACAATAGCTTCGGACTGCAAGTCTCACGTTTAAGCGGCGCTCGTTACCCGAGCCAAGTGGGAAAAGGTTCCGAGCAAGTGGATGGTACAAACACCGACATAAAGAAAAGAAAGGTTGCTGTCATCCCCTACAAACATAGTTTCTCCCACAGAATAAAGATTGCTGGAAGGTGTGATATCAACATTGTTTTTTCGGCTCCTAATAAATTGGGGAGCCTGTGTAGGAAGACAAGGCCAGAAAGAATTGCGGATACTGCATGCAAAAAGGAACATAAAAACAAATTGATTGATTGCATCACAGTGTGTTGTATACGACATTCCTTTGAGTGTGGACAGTCCTACATTGGTCAAACTGGTAAATCTATAAATGACAGGCTACGAGAACACAATAACAAAGTAGTACCTGGCTGCTGATGGTTTTCTTGCCCTTCATTGCCAAAGATGCAAGTGCAAACCTAGATTCAAAAAAACAGTTATCATGAGTAGAAACATGTGGAAGATGATGCGATCTTTGTTGGCGTTAACGTCTACATGTCTCTCAATCTGTGTGGCTAAAAAACTGCATGGGTGTGGTTCCCGTTTTTTTTAGTTCATGTTTACGGAGCTTTTACACATGTTGTATGACGTTTTGAGGTTATATATAGTGATGAGAACTGGAAACGAATCTGTTGTTGAACGTTAACGCTGGCTGTGCATCGAATTTGCCTTTCTGTTGTCCCTGTCGTTCCGCTTCGGCGACAACAAAATAGAAGATACCATTGATTTCATTGTCGTCAGGCTCGGGCACCAAATAAAATTTGTTCACCAAAATTAAGTGGTCACCAGGCATGTCTAGTTGAATTTATTTGAACATGCTCTACTCTTGGTGGTGAAGATGTTGCCAGTTTAAAGGGCTGCAAGGCACTAGATATGTTTTCTAGGGCAAAAGGCAACAGAGTATGTTACCTAAGGCAAGTAGTCACAGGAGTCCTGGATCAGTAGTAGAAAATTTAGAGAATAATAATTGGTCGGAACACTTATGTCACGCACTTCTGAGTCATGAAGCGCTTGTCTTTGTCTCCATTTCTTGTGCCCGTCTATTTTTATTGCGCTAAGTTACTTGTTCATTTATGCACTATCATGATGAACTTGTTTTGGAAAACTTCAAATGTGTACGTGACCTTTGACTCACTTTTACATGTAAGTAAAATTTACGAACTTGTCGCTGTGAACAGTCATCTCCATCTGCTGTACACTTGTGAGATAGGGTTAACAGTATTTGAATGTTTGTGCATTACGGCAGGAGAGCAGCACTTGCTGGATGGCTCATCATTTAATTTGCAGAAAAATACACCAGTGTGCAACAATTGCATCACTAATGACTTTGAAAATCTTGTTAGTTATTCATTTGTAAACACCAAACAGCCTGCTGACTAAAGGTCTGAACACATAATACACAATTATAGCAGGTACTACTACACGAAAGAAAACCTGTAATAGAACCTACCAAATACAGTATCAATGTAGTGGCAGGTCAAATGGCTCATCAATGCTTGTGTCCTTCCTGGGAGAAGGAAATAAATGTTAAGCTTACACTTACAGCACCAAACCACACAAACGTAACTGCCACAGAACATGAGGAGTTGTAACTAGATACAGTCAACCTGCTTAACCATCTCATAGACTTTCAATGACAGAATGTACCTCCATGGAGCCTCTAATCTATGAAATTCACGCTGTAATACAAACATGCTAGCAGACAGAATCAAAATTGCATGTATCAAAATTCTCAGGAAAACTATACTTCCTAGCTACCACAGTCCACTCCTTGTGAAGTACAAGTGACGGTCTAAGCTACAATCAGAATGTGGAAAATTCGGGATCCTTTCTAGTAATCAACTACCCATATCTCTCTCTACCTGTACTCAGCAATACAAAAGTGAATCGCAAGTACTATACTGATAAAGAACAGTTCAGAACTGCTGCCAAGTGAGTGCAATAAATAAATGATTTCGAATTCATCTTCATGTAAGACTAGGCGTGGTAATTTTCTTTACATTACACAAAAGATTGGTCAGAAAAATATTGCATTCAGTCAACATTGTGATTTGCAAAACAGTAGTAAGAGGTTATGGTGGGAGACCCTCAGGTGGTATGTTGCGATGTTTCGAGAAATTGTTTCAAGGAGCGTCTTTTCTTAACCCTTTCACATGCCAATTAGTTGTGTTGATTGAAAACTTAGCTTCACCGCATTCCTTACATCTTCAGATTCATAGAATGCTTACAGATGCACAATAGATGAAGAGGTTTCAGTTCTTTAGTGAGTTTGTCAAGTTTATAGAATGTGCACTCCATGCAAAAACTCAGTGCAAGTACATCAGATTTGCAAACATCAACTATTTCCTGTCTTCCAGGCTTGAATAGCACCTATCCAGTCACTCGAAAGTTATGACGGGTGCAACACAGTGAAAAACGATGAAAGAAGTGACATACATACAATGACATACACCAAGCAAAGTACCCGACCATCTACCTTCATACTTCCTTTACTAAAACAATTTGCCTGTGTAATTCAAACTTGCAGCACTGTTTCAATGACAAGAGTTTCAAGATGTACGGTACACATTTAAATATCCTTACTTTAATCAATGCTATTGCTATTATTGCACTATCTTGGTGTATTGAATTGTGTGCATAGGATCTGAAAGGATTAATCATATTCATGTAATCTTTAGTGAAACTCAAGGCATAATACTCATCTTTGTTTACAGTTTTGTAATGAGACAACACGACAGATGCGGGAGTTAAAAAAGCGTCTTTATAAAATGCTGTAGAAAGCAAGCTGAAAGCAAGTTTCTACAACCTCTCGCAATACCGAGCTATTTCCTATGAGTGTTCCAACATTTCCTTGTAACATGATTCACTGTTTTCACATGCATAGCTTGAATCGCTGTATCTCAAGTTTTGGAAATAACTTATGAATTACTATAACAAGCAGATTTGAAGCCCTACGCAGACTGCACAGCTACTTACTTTCTTTAACACCAACGCGTATAATGAATTATGCTATCCATATGGCACAGTTTCCGATTATATTCCCAAGCATGAATCTCATAATTGCAAGTTATGCAAGAGTGTACCTATGCGATTACTTGGGGACAGTTCGAAAAGGCGGGAGAAGGCTAGACAACACGAACGCAGCCAAAGAATTTTGTTTACAGACAAACGTATATGTACTAGGCTTGTGCGTCCTGCGTAGTTGCAGCTGCAGGATAGCGGGATAATGTTTACAAATGCACAGTTGATGAACTGCTGTTCTGCCTTTTGCTACACTTTGCGCAAGGCTCGGTCCGAGTCACCTTTTCGCACAATGTACCCCGATTGCTCGACGTGAAAAATAAAAGGAAAGTTCCAGCTTTCCCAACAGTCTACTTGAGACTATGAATGACCTTGTGAATAGATATAACAGTGGCCACCACACTGCAAGCAAATGTTAGTCATGGGTTCAGAAGCGCTCATCCACTTGGTGATGCCTCGATTTCTCGAGGAAGCCTTTTGGTGTTGCTGTGATGAGCTTCACAGTCAAAGAGAGTGCCAATGCGGAAGGCAGAATACCCTCCTCCAAACATTGGGCATAGCTCCAGCACACATAACACTAACCAAAGAAAACTCTGCGGTTCAGGTACTGTCTAGTGGTAGTTTTTCCCTATACGTGAACTGATCTAGCACTGCAGAGAAGACAGAAGAAAAATTACTCTACCCATTTAGTAGCCTTACTGCACCTAATATAGAGGAGAAAGTTGTCAATACCTTTACTACACTGGTGCCGACAATAGCTAGTGTTTTACGGTTACCTGACAGTGTTTTTGTCTGTGAGAAGTTGCCAAGCAAAGCTACTCAAGGAGTTCAGCCATTTTTTATGTCTCCTCCACAGTGCCAGGTGCTCATGAAGTAAACTGCTGGAAGGCAAGCTCCAATATCTGGC